>NW_016107397.1:884674-890848 GCF_001604975.1 Cebus imitator
TGCTATTCTGAACACTGCTTTGGGCAATTTTATCTTTAAAATGTTGCTGCTTATGTTAAAATAATCTTTTTCCCAATGTGACACAATGCTGTACTGGCTGAAAACCTGCCTTAGTGGAATGGCGTTTATACCTGATAGAAATTAACAACCTCTCTTTAAATACTATACCTCGGCTGGGCATAGTGACTAGTGATTCATCTGTAATGCTAGCACTTTTGGAGGCCGAGGGAGGGGGATCACTTGAGCTCATTAGTTCAAGACCAGCCTAGGCAACATGGTGAGACCCTCATCTCTACAAAACATAAAAAAAAACAGCCAGGTGTGGTGGTGCACACTTGTGGTCCCGGCTGCTTGGGAGGCTGAGGTAGGAGAATCGCTTGGGCCAGGAGGTTAAGGCTGTAGTGGGCTGTGATCGCGCCACTGCACTCCAGCCTGGGTGACACCAAGACCCTGTCTCAAAAAATAAAAAAAAATCTGTACTTCCAGGTAATATCTGCTATAGCCAAACATCAATTTAAAAAAGGCTTTCAGATTTGTTTTAAGCATGCTAAAAAATGGTTCAACAATAGAGAGATTAACATGGCCCCTATGTGACAATGACATACAAGTTTGTGACGCATTTCATATTTTTTTAAATGGTTGGAACCTTATAGAAATTATTACTTGAAGTATATAAATCCTTGCTGACAATCAGCACATCCTTAGGTAACACTGTGTTATGACATTGCAATGACATTTGAGTTCTCCCAACATATACATGGGGCTTTGTAGGTGTCCTTAGTTAAGTAGTTTTGCTTCATATAACTGCTAAATTTGCATTTATTGATACTTCTACTGTTATATTTGCTTGGCATTATTCTTTCCTGTTATTTTAAATTAAAAAGTTCTGCAATTCGTTAAAAAAAAAAAAAAAAACAAAAAAAAAAACACTGCTTAGCAGCTGGGCGCAGTGGCTTATGCCTGTAATCCCAGTATTTTGGGAGGCCGAGGCAAGGGCATCACTTAAGGCCGGAAGTTTGAGGCCAGCCAGGCCAACATGGTAAAACCCCATTTCTATTAAAAATAGAAAAAATTAACTGAGTGTTGTGGCACACATCTGTAATCCCAGCTACTTGGGAGGCTGAGGCATGAGAATCACTTGAACCCAGGAGGCAGAGGTTGCAGTGAGCCAATACGGTGCCAATGCACTCTAGCCTAGGCGAGAGAGTAAGACTCTGTCTCAGAAAAAAAACCAAAAAACCAAAAAAGAAACAAAACGCTGAGCATGGTGGCTCATACCTGTAATCCCAGCACTTTGGGAGGCTGAGGTGGGTGTATCCTCTGAGGGTAGGAGCTCGAGACCAGCCTGACCAATATGGTGAAACCCCATCTCTAGTAAAAATACAAAAATTAGCTGGGTGTGGTGGCATGAGCCTGTAGAGTTCCAGCTACTAGGGAGGTTGAGGCAGGAGAATCACTTGAACCTGGGAGGCGGAGGTTGCAGTGAGCCGAGATTGTACCACTGCACTTCAGCCTGGGTAACAGAGCAAGACTCCATCTCAAAAAAAACTTTTTTAGCAATATCTACTGAACGTACACATACTTTACGTGTACCAAAAGATTTAAGACGATTATTTATATAAATATTATGTATAATAGCCTCAAACTGGAAACTCAAATGTCCAATGGCAGAATGGATAAGTTAACTGTGGTTATATTCATAGTGTGGAACAGTATTCAGCAATGACAATTACCTACTGCTAGGTGCAAGAATGTGGACAAATCTCTTAAACACCAAAGAACGCATACTCTATTTCCATTTATATAAAATTCAAAAACAGGGTATACCATGTAAGGCGCTAATAGGAAGAAAGGAAGGTGCAGTGATGGGGAATGGGCAGGAGGGAGGGTTCTGGGTGTTGAAAATGTTTTATTACTTGACCTGGGTGGTGGCTACAATTTGTGTTTTTCTGTAAATTATACTGTAGTAAAAAAGGCCATCTAAAGAGTGAGGCAAGTTACATGACATGAAATGCTATGCAAGATATAATGGATAAAAGAGAAAAGATGAGTTTTAAAAAGCAAATATGCTGTGACCCTGTTATGTAGAACAGTCAAAAAATTCTGGGTATGGTCTGTGTTTGCACACAGTGAGAATGTTAACAATGGATACCTACTGGATGGAGACTGGGATTGCTGGGACAGAGGAATTTTACTTTACTTAAAAAAGCCAAAACCAGGAAAGGTAATACTTGCACATTACATTACAATAAGAATGTACAGTAGGCTGGGTGCGGTGGCTCACGCCTGTTATCCCAGCACTTTGGGAGGCTGAGGCGGGCAAATCACAAGGTCAGGAGTTTGAGACCAGCCTGGCCAATACGGTGAAACCGTGTCTCTACTAAAAATACAAAAATTAGCTGGGCATGGTGGTGGGCACCTGTAACCCCAGCTACTCAGGAGGCTGAGGCAGGAGAATCGCTTGAATCCAGGAGGCGGGGGCTGCGGTGAGCCGAGATCATGCCATGAGATCATGCCACTGTACTCAAGTGTGGGCAACAGTATGCAACCCCGTCTCAAAAAAAAAAAAAATGTACAGTAAAAGGTAAATTTCCTTTTTTATCTCAATGATAGTTTCTAATATATCCTCTAAGAATTATTCTATGCATATTAAAAGATTTTAAAAAGTCCAAACAATAGAGGATACTATACAGTTCTGTGCCTTTTTTATGTAATTTATTTTTGAGATCATTCACATAAGTATTTATTCAGTTGCCTTATTCTTTTTCATAGTTACAAGTATATTTCAACTTACCGAAATACTGTTAGTTATTCAACCAGCTCCCTGAAAAGATACATGTACACTGTATCCAAGCTGCTGTTATTAAAGCAATGTTACAGTCAGTCCTTGGACACATCCTCCAGTATGCGCCCAGGTAAAGCTGCTTGATCAAAAGGTGCCTGTATCTATCATGTCAACACTCCTGCCACACAGCCCTCTAGCGAGCTGCACCAACTGACACTCCCACCAGCAACGTGAGAGGAGACTGTTTCTTGTAATATTGCACTTCCGTGGTTTCTACTTTTTTCTACTTTACTTTTAAAACTTTGGTTCATTTGGAATAAGTTTCTCTAGTACAGGAAAAAATCATGTGAGATTTGACTGGTAGTCCTTCAGAAAAATGGTATGCCAACTCCAAGGATATGAACTAGCACGCACGGAAACAGAACTGAAAATAATCATTCAACACATGAATAGATGATCAAACTACTCATAAGAAACAAAAATTAGGCCGGGCGCGGTGGCTCAAGCCTGTAATCCCAGCACTTTGGGAGGCCAAGGCGGGTGGATCACGAGGTCAAGAGATCAAGACCATCCTGGTCAACATGGTGAAACCCCGTCTCTACTAAAAATACAAAAAAAAATGAGCTGGGCATGGTGGCGCGTGCCTGTAGTCCCAGCTGCTCAGGAGGCTGAGGCAGGAGAATTGCCTGAACCCAGGAGGCGGAGGTTGCGGTGAGCCAAGTTCGCGCCATTGCACTCCAGCCTGGGTAACAAGAGCGAAACTCCGTCTCAAAAAAAAAAAAAGAAACAAAAATTAGTTTTTTTTTTTCTTTTTGAGACGGAGTCTCCCTCTGTTTCCCAGGCTAAAATGCAGTGGTGCTATCTCTGCTGACTGCAACCTCTGCTTCCTGGGTTCCCAAGAGACTCCTGCCTCAGCCTCCCAAGTAGCTGGGACTACAGGTATTTTTAGTAGAGACAGGGTTTTGCCATGTTGGCCAGGCTGTTCTCAAACTCCTTACCTCAGGTGATCCTCCTGTCACGGCCTCCCAAAGTCCTGGTATTATAGGTGTGAGCCACCATGTTCGGCTAGCTACTATTTTTTTTTTTTTTTTTTTTTTTTTTTTTTTTGAGATTCTCTCAGTCTGTCGCCCAGGCTGGAGTGCAGTGGCGCTATCTCTGCTCACTGCAACCTCTGCCTCCTGGGTTTCCAAGATTCTCCTGCCTCAGCCTCCGGAGTAGCTGGGATTACAGGCGTGCGACATCATGTCCAGCTAATTTTTATACTTTTAGTAGAGACAGGGTTTCACCATGTTGACCAGGCTAGTCTGAACTCCTGATCTCAGGTGATCCGCCCGCCTTAGCTTCTCAAAATGCTGGGATTATAGGAGTGAGCCACACACTCAGTCTAGGTACTATTTTTTACCCGTCAAATTGGTAAAACCCCAAAGCTACCATAACTAAATCTGCTCGTGAGGCCATGCAGAAATGGTCCCTCTCATACAATGCTGAGGGGAATGCTGAGGTACATGCTCTGCAGGGGGATTTGACAATATCCAGCAAAATTATATGCACATTTAACCTTTGACCTGAGAACCTGACATCTAGCAAATTTCCAGAGGCAAAACTGCCAAGGATGAAATGACATATGAACAAATGTATTATTTGCAGCATTATCTGTGATAGCAGAAGACTGAAACGACACAATGTTTGCCAACAGAGGCCTAGAGCACCTATGCAGCTGTAAGACAGAAGATGAGTTTCTATGCAATGACCTCAGCTGCATAGTACAGGAAGAAAGCAAGGTCCAAATCTGTATATACTGTCCACTACCTTAAATGTTAGAAGGTGGCGGTTTTCAGATACACTGATATGCGTATCGTTTAAAAAAGAACAACAAAGGATAATCGAAAAGTAATAAAAATGGAGAGGAAGGAAAAATGTAGAGCGGAAAGGGATGGAAATTGAATTTCTGAATGTATCTTGTTTTGGTATATGTTTTTTGAAACAACTTAAGTATTTTACATAATTTAAAACAGAGCTATTTCAAAAAGGAACACATAGAAATCCCTGTAACTTTCAAACATACTGAACAAATGAAACTCATTGTGTATAAAGTTGGTGTACCAAAGGACAATTAACATTACTTTAAAACACAATATATTGATTACATGTTCCTAGCATTCTCAGAGGGATATAAAGACAAAATAAATCACAAATAATTCTTAAACTGACTTCAGCAGTCTTAATAATGACAGTGTTAATAATGAGACTGATATCCTAAGTTTGAAATTATACAGGCCGGGCACGGTGGCTCACACCTGTAATCCCAGCACTCTGGAAGGCCAAGGTGGATGCATCAACTGAGGTCAGGAGTTCAAGGCCAGCCTGGCCAACATTGTGAAACCTTGTCTCTATTAAAAATACAAAAATTAGCCAGGTGTGGTGGCTCACACCTATAGTCCCAGCTACTTGGGGGACTGAGGCAGGAGAATCACTTGAACTTGGGAGGCAGAGATTGCAATGAGCCAAGATTGCATTACTGTACTCTAGCATGGACGACAGAGCAAGACTCCATCTCAAAAAAGAAAAAAAATTGGGTGTACTAGAATCAAAGTAATTATAAACCAGCATTTTTGATGTAATAAATGTCACCCGGCTAGTATTACGGTTATTAGTGTTCATTTATATGACTGTCAGAGCCTCCTAGGCTGATTAACTCGTCTCAAAATGTTCTCCTTTCAAAAACATTTATCTGGGTTCGGTGCGGTGGCTCACACCTATAATCTCAGCACTTTAGGAAGCTAAGGTGGGTGGATCACAAGGTCAGGAGTTTGAGACCTGCCCAGCCAAGATGGTGAAACCCTGTCTCTACTAAAAATACAAAAATTAGCCGGGCACGGTGGCAGGCGCCTGTAATCCCAGGTACTCGGAAGGCTGAGGCAGGAGAATCACTTGAACCTGGGAGCTGGAGGTTGCAGTGTGCCAAGACTGCGCCACTGCACTCTAGCCCGGGCGACAGAGCAAGACTCCGTCTCAAAACAAACAAAAAATATTTCTCCAACATTGTTTACATCTTTTTGTCTGGCTGCTGTATATTGGGTACCCACTTATTGACAGCCACTGTAATAGATGCTTTTCAAATATTACCCTCAATCATTACAATAGCACTTCAGAGACAAGAAAAAGTGATGTTAGGCCGGGCGTGGTGGCTCAAGCCTGTAATCCCAGCACTTTGGGAGGCCGAGGCGGGTGGATCACGAGGTCAAGAGATCGAGACCATCCTGGTCAATACGGTGAAACCCCGTCTCTATTAAAACTACAAAAAATTAGCTGGGCATGGTGGCGCGTGCCTGTAATCCCAGCTACTCAGGAGGCTGAGGCAGGAGAATTGCCTGAACCCAGGAGGCGGA
>NW_016107397.1:891027-912890 GCF_001604975.1 Cebus imitator
CCTGCCTAAGACCTTTGGCTACTTGATGTCAAAGCCAAGCATTTTTTCTTTTTTGAGACAAAGTCTTGCTTTGTCGCACAGCCTAGTCTTCAACTCCTGGGCTCAAGAGGCTCTCCCAGCTTGATCTCCCAAAGTGATGGGATTACAGGCATGGGCCACCCCACCCAGCCTCAGAGCCAAGATTTGAACCTAAGTCTGTCTAGCAGCAAAGCCTGCTCTGCTCCCTATACTATGTGATAATCCTCTTTCCAAAAAATCATGACCACTTCTTGTTTTAAAAACCTGCACTTAATTCTAATTGCCTATGATAAATCTCTTTTATGACCAAATACAACCTAGACTCAGTGTACCTTCCCAATCACCCTTAATCTACATCACAGCTCTGTCTCGTATCAGCTCATGCATATGCACCGGTTTATATTCCAGGCTTTCCACTCTGTTGCATTGATCATTCGATGGTCTGTATCTTCTATTAGCTTAGAGACAGTCCTAACATCTGACAGATAGAAGGTGATTAGTAAATCTTTGCTAATCAATTACTTTTTTTAAAAAAATTTCTTTAAAAATTCTTTTGTACAGGCAAGTCTCACTATATTGACCAGGCTGGTTTTGAACTCCTGGGCTCACGCAATCCTCCTGCTTTGGCCTTTCAAAGTGCTGGGATTACAGGGCTAAGCCACCACGTCTGGCCCTAATCAATGAATGAATGCTGGAAATTCATTTCCCCATCACAAGAGCTGTACTTGTACCTGTGAGATGCCTCGAGTGGAGCTGTAGGAACTGGTAATGGCATTGCGGCTGGAGCTGGGGATGCCACTTGTGTAAGCGCTTGTCAAGGAGCTCATGGAAGAGGTTCGGGATCTCTTATTAAAGTGGTCATCTGAGCTCTGAGAATTGAGGCCTCTCTTCAGAGACCCAGGCCTAATGAAAGAGAAAAAGCCAGATACTCCGTTAAAGGCAACATTCTTTTATGGTTTCATCCACGGTCATGAGATCTTTCTTAATAAACATGAAGGGAAGAGAATAATGCTTTTAACTTTTAGTGCTAACAATCTGGCCAAATCTATCTGACAAAGTCAGTAAGAAAAGCCAAATATTTAAAACTTAAATGTATGATTCCATTTAAAGAATATTCTGGAAAATGCATACCTATCTACAAGTGACAGAAGGCAGATCAGTGGATGCCTGGGCACAGGGGTAGAACTAAAGGGAGGGATTACAGGCATGTGGGAACTTTTGGAGGTGATGAATGTTCATTATCTTGATGGTAGGATGGTTTCACAGGTATATACACGTCAAAATGTAACATATGCTTTAAACAAGTACTGTTCATTGTATGTCAATTATACCTCAATAAAGCTGTTAAAAAAATCAGTTAAGAGGAACTCATCATTTTTGCACACCTCCAACTGAAACAGAAATCTCCTATGCATCTTTCCTGCAGGACAGTCATCCAACCTCTGTTACAATGTAGACAACTCTCTCCTAGAGTGACCCAGGCCAACCATGAACAATAATACATCGGATTAAAATGTTTTTCCTCTAACTTTCACCCATGGATCCTATGTGAAGCTAAACAGAGCAAGTTATTTCACTTCTTTTTTTTTTTTTTTGCGACAGAGTCGCACTGTCACCCAGGCTAGAGTGCAATGGTGGTCTCCACTCACTGCTGCCTCTGCCTCCTGGGTTCAAGTGATTCTCCTGCCTCAGCCTCCTGAGAAGCTGGGATTACAGGCATGTGCCACCACGTCCGGCTAATTTTTGTATTTTTAGTAGAGACAGGGTTTCACTATAATGACCAGGCTGATCTTGAACTCCTGACCTCATGATCCACCTGCCTCGGCCTCCCAAAGTGCTGGGATTACAGGCGTGAGCCACCATGTCCGGCCCTATTTCACTTCTTTCAAGGGAACAGTCCTTTGGTTTTTTGGGGACCATTATCCTGCCCTCACTTATTTCCTTATCCCCCCTGAGATTTTTCTTCTCTGGGCTCATACTTCCATACTTCCAAAACCCCGTCATCCACCACCACCCCCCACTTTGGGCTCTTGCAAATCTCCTTAATATCTTTGTTGTTTCACTGGGAATGGATTTCCATTTGTGTACATCCTCCCTTGCTGTGCAGTACACTGAACTGACCACAGCACTCCACAGACAGTGGGCAGAACTACTCACTGTCTTCTGGCAGAAACACCGTCTACCTGCCTCATTCTAGTCTTGCTTCTAACAGCCCAGACCAGGAGCACAACAGCCTTCCTGAGAGTCACATCACACTGCTGACTCAGAGGACGTATCTGAGTGATCCGAAGTCTTTTCACACATACTTCTGAGCCACTTTCCTTTCCATCCAATTCTTCCTCCAATTTATTTTTACACTGACATGTAGAAATTTAACATTTAACGTTCATACTGTTTTATCCACTGCACAAACTTTGCAATCCTTCTGTTTACGTGCTTAGTTATTAAATATATTTATAAAACCTCTTACTCTCATCAGCACATTTCATATTTCATCCATTTTTGTTTTGTTTTGAGACAAAGTCTTGCTCTTGTCACCCAGGCTGGAGCACAATGGTGCGATATTGTCTCACCGCAACCTGCACCTCCCAGGTTCAACTGATTCTCCTGCCTCGGCCTCCTGACTAGCTGGGATTACAGGCACCCACCACCACACTGGGCTAATTTTGTATTTTTAGTAGAGATGGGGTTTCATCATGCTGGCCAGGCTGGTCTCAAACTCCTGACATCAGGCTATTTGTCCGCCTCAGCCTTCCAAAGTGCTGGGATTACAGGCGTGAGCCATTCATCCATATGAATACAAGAATATTAAAAGCAATTAGACAGAAAGCAGTTAATTGCAGCAAGTTACTCAAAATGTTTCTCTCTAATTTCAAAGATGTGAACTTGAATTAAGGAATACAAAAAAACAAAGAGGAAAATCTATAGGGCAACAGCTCTGACAATGTCCCTTTTCCAAACAGCTGGTATTTCATCTATAAGGACTCGCACTTACTTAGGCACAAAAGAAGCGGGAACTCCATTGGCCACCAGGGGCTCAAATGCTGAATGTCCACTGCCACTGCTATCATGGCGCCTGTAACAAATCAAAAAGTTCTCAATGAAATGACATGACTTTTTTGTCCCTTTAAAGTGTATTCTCACATTTCTGGGACATTATACTAACTCTATGGAGCACAGATTCATGCTAGACCAGAAAAGCGTTTTTTAAAATCCCTAAGCTTCTGAAAGGTAAATTTTTTTTTTTTTTCAGATGGAGATTCACTCTTGTTGCCCAGGCTAGAGTGCAGTGGCATGATCTTTGCTCACTGCAATCTCTGCCTCCCGGATTCAAGTGATTCTCCTGCCTCAGCCTTCTGAGTACCTGGGACTACAGGTATGCACCACCACACCTGGCTAATTCCTTAATTTTTTGTAGAGGCGAGGTCTCACTATGATGTCTGGGCTAGTCTTGAGCTCCTGGGCTCAAGTGATGCTCCCATCTCAGTCTCTCAAAGTGTTAGGATTAGAGGTGTACAACACCACACCCAGCCTTATAAAATGGTGCTTCCCTCAGAAGAGTCCCATGAAAGCAGGTATTTTGTCTTGTCCACTGCTCTATCCACAGCATTTGTGAGAGTAGGGTCTCATACACAATGGGTGCTCAATAAATTCTTAGCCACTTCAACTTCCTTTCTTTCTATACTGAGAAAACTATTTAGTCCATTTTCATTAGGTTATTCGATAAACCACGTAATAAAATAGTTTTTTTTTTTTTTTTGAGACAGAGTCTCACTCTGTCACCCAGGCTAGAGTGCAGTGGCAGAGTCTAGGCTCACTGCAACCTCTGCCTCCCGGGTTCAAGCAATTCTCCTGCCTCAGCCTCCCCAGTAGCTGGGACTACAGGCCTGCAGCACCATGCCTGGCTAAATTTTGTATTTTTAGTAGAGACGGGGTTTCACCATGTTGGCCAGGCTGGTCTCAAACTCCTGACCTCAGGTAATCCTCCTGCGTCAGCTTCCCAAAGTGCTGGGATTACAGGTATGAGCCACCTCATCTGGCCAGGAAATTGGTTTTAATCTCATTACTGATAAATCTACCAAACTCTATAGTTTTCACCTTTCTTTCACAAGCATTTCCTTCAGCACAATTAAGACACTGGAACTCGTGGTTACTCAAATAATTGAACACCACAAAATTCTGAGGGGAAGACGTAGAGCCTTCTTTCTTGAAAATAAACTTTGACACATTTCTATCAAAACCATGAGGCTAACATGGCTAATAGCTGTCAGCTTATCTCTACTATTCATGGAAAAGGTAAATTGTAACATGGATCTAACCTGTGCCTTGAAATGAACAGCATTAAAACCCTTGGTATCAGGTCCTTCCATGAAAGCCAAAGAATGGGACCTATGAAGAAGGCTCACAAACTGGACGCCACACGTGGCCTCTGCATCTTTATGGGAATGATCTACGTCTCATCCCATAGGAGTCCATGCGGGAAACCAGCTTAGTGCTCTCCTGAGCCCGTTACCTTCTTTTATTTTCCTGGCCATCAGGGAATATTTGGTCTTCTTCCTCCACTGTTCTTTTCTTCTTCTCTTTGAGGGCACTCAGTACAGTCTCCTTTGCACATGGGTCTGGGGCATTACTTGACGGTGAGGAGAGTGTTGAGCTGATTATCTGCTCTGGTCTATAATGAAAGACAAGATTCTAGCCTTAAGATATTTTAATTCCCGTGCCATATAGCAAAGACTTCATTAACGGGAAATCAGAAGTAACCAACGGGTCAAAGTATAATTTATACACTCACAGCAGCTGCCCTCAGCAAGTAAACCTACTTTTTCGTCAAAGGCAAAAAGTTAAAAACAAAAGGTTTCACTAGAATTTGGTGTTTCTCATTCAAATAAGCAGCTTCGTCCTTTCTTTTTTGCGTTGTAGTCATATTGTCATAGGAACAACTGCAGAAGAATAAAGTGGACATGAAAAAGGAGAGTATTCTTCCAGTACTAATACTCACATCGCAGACCTCGAAAACCTTCTGTCAGGAGGGGCGATCCTCACAGTCACTGGGCTACACACCATCCTGGAGTTGCGAGGGGACAGCACAGCCTTCTTGTGATAACCATTCCAGCACACTGTGGGAAGTACCCCCAGACAGGAATATTGGGCCTGATGGATCGGATAGCGTCTTCGAGGCGTTACTAAAAACCGATTTGGTAAAGTCCCACAATCCCTGCAGAGAACGCGAAACAAACCATGGAACCAAAGCATAAAAGAATATTAAAATTTTAAACGGCTAAGAACCCACCAGTTCAGACATTTTCCAAAGAACTGAAGTCTCTTCCTAAGCAACACAGAACACGGCGTTTTTATGGCAACTTTCCTTTATTCCATCTAAGGGCAGAGAGTGACAGCTGCTTCACAGCTGTCTCAACGAAGGACTTCAACAATTTGAGAGGGAAAATCTCAATCTAGGCTAAATTTAGACTGCACTAAAATTCGGGGAGTTTTTACAACTGGAAAGAAGAGAATTGTTTTGGCAACAACATCTGATCCCAAGAGTTAGAAGGGGCAATAGACGGCTGGCACACACCAAGGTGCTGTTAAGGAGGGCAAAACCACACATAATCCCCTTCGGACTTGATGAAAAAGCAAATCGGATTTAAAAGTCAAGTCCTCGATTTCAAGCCAGTCGAGCCAGAGGATGATCTGGCAAGATCAGCGTATCTTACCGTTGGTAAGGCCTCCTGGAGGGTCGGAGAAGAGGAGTGGGGAGAGAGGGGTAAACGTGGTGAACGCGATGGGTCGGCGGGGAGCGCGGCGCAGAGCGGGCGGGTGGGTGGCGGCCAGGCCTCTGCAGCAGGTCCTGGCCCTCCGGAGCGGGGGCGGGCTGCGGCGGCCCGGGCTTGCCCAGGTAACTGCCCATGAGTAGCAATTCGGCAGGGTCGGGTCCTTCGAGCAGGGTCCGCGGCTCTAGGAGATTTCCGTTGGCTGTCGACTTGGCCGGAGGCGAAGCGAACAATGTTCGCCGATGTCGTGCGTTCCGAACGAAGGAGGACAAGGGGCGCGAACCTCGGGGATCGCGGCTCAGTCCCCACCAGGCCGCGGTAGCCCCCACGGCCAGCCAGGCCAGCGCAGCCGCAGCCGGCACTAGGTACAGCACGAGGCCGACCAGCGACAGGCCGAGGAGCGCCGCCCCGGCCGGCCCGCCGCAGGCCCGGCCCCGGCCGTCCCTGACACTCGCTATCGGTCGCCGCCGCTCGCCTGCTCCAGCCGCCGCAGCCGCCGGAGACATCGCGGCTCCGCGCCGCGGAGGAGACTTAAATATCCCAGCGTGCACCGCGCCGCGCGTCGCGTCATCGCGCACCCGCTACGTCATGCGCGCGCGACTCGGGGAGACGCTACCGTCCCGTAGCACCCGAGACGCACCTGGTTTGGAAAATACCGCCCGCTTTCAACACCTGTTTCTGACTCCTGAGGTTTCCTGCGCGGCCAGCGTGACACCCATCCGGAGGCGATCCAGTGGAAGGATCGCGTCCAAATTTAAAGGGCCCGAGACCCTTTTAAAAGCTGGGGGGTGCATTTGGGGGTGGGGAATAGAAAGTGACTGCTCCTAGCTATAGGCTTTCTCTTAGCAGCATAAACATAGTTTAAAATTAGATTGTGGTGGCGGTTGCACCACCCTATGAATTGTATGGTATGTGAATTATATCTTAATAAAGCTGTTAAAAAAAATCTGGTAGTCTGACAATACACTTTGGCGTAGCTCAGTTTCCTCAGCCATTCATTCACTGATTGATTTATTCATTCCATTGTTTATCTACATTAAAGAGATTACGGGGAAAAATATAGGATCTCTGATCTTTAGAAGCTCTGTTTAGTAAGGAAGATGTGTAAGTAAAAGATTGCAATTCAATGTTATCAGTGTGAAAACGGGAACAAAAAGAGGAGGCTCGGTGCGGTGGTGGCTCAAGCCTGTAATTCCAGCACTTTGGGAGGCCGAGGCGGGTGGATCACCAGAGGTCAGGAGTTCCAGACCAGTCTGACCAATATGGTGAAATCCCGTCTCTACAAAAAATACAAAAATTAGCCGGGCCCGGTGACGCGTGCCTGTAGTCCCAGCTATTCGAGAGACTCAGACAGGAGAATTGCTTGAGCCTAGGAGGTGCAGGTTGCAGTGAGTCGAGATCCCACCACTGCACTCAGTATCAAAAGAAAAAAGAAAGAAAAGAACGAATGATAAAGGGCAAGGTAGGCAGGGAAGTGCTCCTGGACCTAAGAGGTCTGGGAGTAGGTTCAAGGCAGATGAAGGAGCACTGTGCAGAAGCTCAGAGATGGAATTGTTCAGTATCGCTGGAGATTAGGGTGTTGGGATAAAAAAGTTGCAAAAGTATAGCTACCTCTGGGGCAACTCAGAAAGATGGGAAGAAAGTGCAGTTTGGGTTCCAAATCCTCCCCAAGCCAGTCCCAAAGCAATTCTGCTTCTATTTAATATACTGTGATTTCACATAAGACTTAATTTGAAAAAAAAAAAAAAAAAAAAAAAAAAGGGTGAGGGTGGGGGGTGGGCTGTGTTGCTTAAGAAAAAAAATCTCAGTATCAGAATAGTGCTCCCCTGTGTTGAACAGTAACCGGAAGGTGAAGAAATGGAAGCAGTGACTGCAAAAACTAATCATGAAACTTGGGTAATAGGGGAAGAAGAAACATAATATCTAGGTCCGCAGGGATTCTTTAAATTATTGTATATGGCTGGAGTTAGGTGGAGGAGGTACACAGGAGGCTGCAGTTAGGTGGAGGGTACAGATGTGGTGAAACTAAGCAAGATTATCGAGAATTAATGTAAATAGAAAGGTCCATAGCCTGAGCCCTCGGGGCACTCCTCTGTTTAGAGGTCAAAGAGATGAACACACAAAAAACACAAATCATTTAGGAAAATATAGATAAATATGACTACATTAAAAAGTTAGCACTTCTGCGCCGGGGATAGTGGCTCACACAAAATCCAACACATTTGAAGGCCAAGGTGGGCAGATCGCTTTGAGCTCAGGAGTTTCAGACCAACCTAGGCAACACGGTAAAACCCAGTCTCCACTTAACAAAAAAGACAAAATTTAGCCTTGTGTGGTGGCACGTGCCTGTAGTACCAACTACTCAGGAGGCTGAGGCTAGAAAATCGCTTGAACCCATGAGGCAGAGGTTGCCATGAGCTGAGATGGCACGACTGCACTCCAGCCTGGGCAACAGAGTGAGACTCCGTTACACACTCAAAATGTTAACACTTCTATATGGGAAAAGACAAGACATGCATCTGAAAGACAAGCCAAGACTTGGAAAAACAACTCTAATACATATAACCAAAAGAGGATTAGTAAGTAGAATTTGTAAAGAACTCCCAAGAATAACAAAAAAAGACCCAATTTTTAAAAAGGACAATTGATATAAAAAGCAACTTTTTGAATGGGAAACACAAATACCTAATGATATACACATATGTGCATATATGTACACCCATATATACGTTTAAACTCACTAGTGATCTAGGACAAGACTAAAGTAACAAGATTTTGTATTCATTTACATAATAGAAAAATTAATTAGCAAGATCAAGTCTTGGCATGGATGTGGAACACACAGATCTCATGATGTTGTGAGCACATGAAACAGCACAATATGGAAAGCAATTTGGCACCATCTAGTAAAAAGTCAGAGTGAAGAAGTATGTATCCTATAAACCTGCAATCCCATTCTGGGTACTAAGAAAGTCACTAAAGCATTATTTGTATCAAATTCTACCAAAGACAATTTAAACACACTTCATGGGCAATGTCTATCAACACGAGGATGGGCAAACTGGTATAATTCATATAATAAAATACGATAAAGCAGCTGAAAATTAATCCTTCCAGCTATAACTTAGTGCTCCCATCATAAACAACTGTAGACACGGACAAAATGTATTGCTGGTAAAACAAAACAAAACAAAATCTGGTAGTCTGCTGATCCAGACTTCGGTTCAGCTCATACTGCTGTGAATATATAAAACAGTACAACGTGGCAACTACTTTCAGGCAGAGGACAACAGGAAGCAAAAGACTGATCCCTAAGAGAAAGGAAACTTGTGAGATGTGCCCCAAAGTCACATAATTTCCCTACTGCAGTACAGAGAGCTGGAGTCTGAGCAGAGTAGGGGGATCCCACTGGACTGAGGAGGCAGAGATCAGGATGAGAGCTGAAATGGGGCAGAAGGAAAAAGGAGGGCACTATGCAAAGAGGGAGTTCTAGAAATCTATGTGTAACACACACCCATGGCTGAAGGCTGGAGTGACTTTAATTTCATGTGGCAACTTGAAGGGACCATGGGGTGTACAGATACTTTGGTTAATAAGCATCTATTTCTGGGTATGTCTATAAAGGCATTTCTGGATGAGGTATTCTGGCTTGTGGTTTTTTAATTATTTTTATTTTTTTGAGATGGGGTGTCGCTTTTTAAAATTATTTTTATTTTTTGAGATGGAGTGTCACTCTTGTTGCCCACATTGGAGTGCAGTGGCACGATCTCGGCTGACTGCAAACTCCACCTCCCAGGTTCAAACGATTCTCCTGCCTCAGCCTCCTGAGTAGTTGGGATTACAAGCACCTGTGACCACACCTGGCTACTTTTTTGTATTTTTAGTAGAAACAGGGTTTCACCTTGTTGGCCAGGCTGGTCTCAAACTCCTCACCTCAAGGGATCTGCCTGCCTCGGCCTCCCAAAGTGCTGGGATTACATGTGTGAGCCATGGCGCCTGCCTGGATGAGGTATTCTAGATTTGAATCAATGACTGAGTAAAAGGTGAGTGGGCCTCATCCCATCCATTTAAAGCCTGAATAGAACAAAAAGGCTGATGAAGAATTCACTTTCTGCCTGAATGTCCTCCAGCTGGGACACTGGTCTTCTTCTTTCACATTTGCACTTGGACTGGAATTCACACCACACACTCTCCCGCTTCTAAGGCCTTTGGGCTCAGACTGGAGCTATGCCACTGGCTCTCCCCCGTCTCCACCTTACCAGTTGTGGATCTTGGGACTTCTCAGACTCCATAATCATGTGAGCCAATTCCTTACAATCATCTCCTCTCCTCCCTCCCGCCTCCTGACTAATACATACAGCTGAGCTGTGGATACACCGAGTGAGACCACCTGATTACCGGAAAGCAGGTACTAAAGTGTGAAGATCAGAACAGAAACGCTGGGGTTAGAGCTGTCCTGGGATGACAGCATTGCCAGGGGAGTTCTGGCCCTGCCAAAGCGGAGATCTTGTAAACACTTGGATGTAAAACAAGGAGGTCTCTAGCGTCCTTGGCATCCAGCTGGGACAGCAGAAAGGTTATGACTTGCGGTAAGGACCATGGCCTAGTGTTAGACCTACTCTAGGTTTGTCCTAACAAAATCTAAATTCAAACCATGACGACGGAAAGAGCTTGGAGGCTGAGTCTCAGTAAGTTAGAAGGGCTTGGGAAACGCTTTAGGCTGTCCATCAAACTGTAAAAATGAGGCATCAAATCAAGCCTCAACAAGTGTTAAGGTCCCTGGCCAGTAATGACATTGCTGCTAGCACAAGACTCCATATACTTCAGGGAAAGATAACAGAATCCAGGGGATTGTTCACAGTGTCCAATATCACATTTTAAAAATCCTTTAGACATATAGAGAAGCAATAAAATGGGATCCCTGGTCAAGAAAAAATGCAGTATGCATGTAAAGGAACTCAAGGTGACTCACACATTGCCAGCCAAGACATTAAAGAGGCTTTGTATATATATCCAAAAAAATGAAAGGAAAACATGGTTTTAACAAGTGAGTAGACCAGGAATCTCTGCAGAGACATGGGAGTTATAAGGAATAAACATAAAAATGCTAAAGCTAAAAAAAAAACTGAAATAAAAAAATTAACGAGATAGGCTTAACAGCACATTAGAGACAGTAGAATAAAGTCAGTGACTTGAAGACAAGTTAAGTAGAAATTATAATGAACAGAGCCCCCTGGAATCTATGAGGCAATATCAGTCTGCTGGTAATATGTGTCATTGGACTTCCATAGGAGCAGAGACTAAGACTGACGCAGAAATAAATATTTTTAAAGTAATGTTCACATTTCTCAAATGTGAAGAAAAATAATGACCCAAAGATCCATGAAGATGGGCAAATCACAAACAAAAAGACAACTGCTAATTCTCATCAGAAACAAGGTAGGCTAGAAGAAAATTCAAGTTTCTTTCTTTCTTTTTGAAACGGAGTCTCACTCTGTTGCCCAGGCTGGAGGGCAGTGGGACAATCCCGGCTCACTGCAACCTCTGCCTTCCAGGTTCCAGCGATTCTCCTGGATTTGCCAGGATTACAGGCCCGTGCCACCATGTCCAGCTAATTTTTGTATTTTTAATAGAAACTGGGTTTCACCATGTTGGCCAGGCTGGTTTCAAACTCCTGACCTCAAGTGATCTGCCCACCTTGGCCTCTCAAAGGACTGGGATTACAGGCGTGAGCCACCGTGCCCAGCCTCTTTGTTTTTTTGTAGAGATGGGGGTCACCACAAGTCAAACTGGAAAAACTCACAATTTCTAGGGCTCTGTGCAGAGTACTCAAGCACCCCAGGAATGGGAAAGAATCAGTCTTGGATTGAGCATTGCTCTGAACCTACGAAATGAATCATAAAAACAAGACCTGAAAGGATCCAACTTTCCAATGGTCTTAAATACATCCCAAAACAAAGCTAAAGAAATATATATAGGAATAAAAAAATGACCATTACTCAACAAGGTAAAATTTACAGTGTCTGGCATCCTATTACTAGGCATATAAATAAGCAAGAAAACGCAGCCCATAATACGAACCACCACTCAATCCTTATTTTGATCCAAACAAACCCAAAACTGACACATATTAAAATAAGCAGAGAAAGACATTAACATTAATTTTAACTATATCCCATACGTTTACAAAGTTGGGACACGGAAAAACATTAGAAGAAATAACGGCCCCAAATTTTCCAAACATAATGAAAACTATAAACCCACAGACCTGAAGCTCAACGTCAAGTACAAGAAATACAAAGAAAACTGTAACAAGTCACATAATCAAATTGTTCAAAACCAATGATACAGATCAAGTCCTGAAGGCAGCTGGGAAAAAAGGACATGCTATTTACGCAGGAACAAAGATAAGAATGATATCAAATTTCTTGTCAGAAACAGTGCATATGAGAAGGCAGCAGGGCAATATCTTTAAAGTGCTGAAGGAAAGAAACTGCAAACCTGGAATTATATACCTGATGAAAATATGTTTTAACAAAGTGACATAAAGATATTTTCAGACACATAAAAGCTGGAAGACTTTTTGAGAGGCTAAGATGGGTGCATCGGTTGAGCCCAGGAGTTCAAGACCAGCCTGGGCAACATAGTGAGACCCTGTCTCTAAAAAAAAATACAAAAATTAGCCAAGCATGGTGGTACACGCCTGGAGTCTCAATTACTCAGGAGACTGAGCCAGGAGGTTCACTTGAGCCTGGGAGGTTGAGGCTCCAGTGAACCGTAATTGTGTCACTATACTCCAGCCTGGGTGACAGAGCGAGACTCTGTCTCAAACAAATAAATAAAAAGCTGAAAGAATTCATCACCAACAAACACTATATAAGAAATGTTAAGGGATGTCCTTCAGGCAGAAGAAAAATATCAGATGGAAATCTGGATCTACACAAAGGAATGACAGCCATTGAAAATGGTAACTACGTGTGTAAATATATCTGCCTATTTTCCCCTATTATTTCAATCTCTTTAATTGAGGAGAGATATCAGCAAAAGGGCAGAGTAGACAGCTCCAAGCTCCCATCACCCAACAGAAACATTTAAAAGAAAAAAAAAAAAAAAAAAAGGCTGGGTGTGGTGGCTCATGCCTGCAATCCCAGCACTTTGGGAGGCTGAGGCAGGTGGATCACCTGAGGTTGGGAGTTCCAGGGCAGCCTGACCAACATGGTGAAACCCCGTCTCTACCAAAACTACAAAAATTAGCTAGGCGTGGTGGTGGGTGCCTATAATCCCAGCTGCTTGGGAGGGTGAGGCAGGAGAATTGCTTGAACCCGGGATGCAGAGGTTGCAATGAGCTGAGATCATGCCATTGCACTCCAGCCTGGACAACAAGAGCAAAACTCCGTCTCAAAAAAAAAAAAAAAAAAAAGCAGTAATTGTTAGAAACAGCTTTGTCAGAACTCTGAAAAACAGCCAAAGCTTTACAGCAACCAAATGAATGCTGAATCAAGAAAAAGGTAACTTAAAAAGGAAAGGTAGAAAACTTTGTGGCAATGTTTTTTAAGAGACAGGATCTGGCTCTGCTGCCCAGGCTGGAGTGCAGTGGCAGGATCACGGCTCACCGCACCCTTGAACGCCTGGGCTCAAGTGATTCTCTCACCTCAGCCTTCCAAGTAGCTGGGATGCAGGCGTGAGCCACCACCTGGTTCTACAGGAGTCTTGAAGACAGAAGCCTGCATTCCCAGGGTGGGACCCCCGGGCATTCCATAGGGACGGGACCTCACTTTCAAATTCTTGGTAAATCTGCTATGACATGGCTGAGGGCTATGTGTCTGAGGGAATGATGTAGACGCTTGTCTATTCGCTGAAGCTGGAACTCACTGAGGCTGGGAAAGTGGTGAGCGTTGCCTAAAAACACTGCAAGGCAAACAGTCTACATATGCCTGGCGAAAAACCTGACAGTCTAGACACACAACACTCCAGTGTTCTTTTTTGTTCTTTTGAGACTGAGTCTTGCTCTGTTGCCCAGGCTGGAGTGAAATGGCGCCATCTTAGCTAACTGCAACCCCCACTTCTAGGGTTCAAGCGATTCTTTTGCGTCTGCCTCCCAAGAAGCTGGGACTACAGGCGTGCACCACCACGCCTGGCTAATTTTTGTATTTTTAGTACAGATGGGTTTCTGCCATGTTGGCCAGGCTGGTCTCGAACTGCTGACCTCAGAGATCTGCCCGGCCTCAGCCTCCCAGTGTTGGGATTACAGGCGTGAGGCACTGTGCCTGGCCTCCACTTTGTTTGTTTTTTTAATGTGGCCATTGTTGCATTGCTACAACACTCTACTGTTATGGAGCTTGACTGTGTTCACCCAAATGCGTATGTTGAACCCTTAACCCATGTGACCTACCTGGAGATAGGGCCTTTAAATAAGTAATTACAATTAAACGAGGTTGTAAGGGTGGGGCCATAAGATAGTATGACTGGTATCCTTATAGTACAGGAAGAAATGCCAGGGACAGCTGGCTTCAGTGGCTCATGTCTGTAATCCCAGCACTTTGGGAGGCCGAGGCCAGCAGATCACCTGAGGTTAGGAGTTTGAGACCAGCCTGGCCAACATGGCAAAACCTACTAAAAACACAAAAATTAGCTGGGTGTGGTGGTAGGTGCCTGTATCGCCAGCTACTAGGGAGGCTGGGGCAGGAGAATCGCTTGAACCTAGGAGGCGGAGGTTGCAGTGAGCCGAGGTTTCGCCACTGCATTCCAGCCTGCAGACAGAGTAAGACTCCGTCTCAAAACAAACAAACAAATAAACAAAGAAACAGAAATGCCAGGGACATGCAGAGAAAAGGTCATACGAGGACACAGCAATAAGGCAGCTATCTGCAAGCCAAGGGGAGAAGGCTCTGGATAAGTCAGCCCTGCCAGCACCTATCTTAGACTTCTGGCCTCCAGAACTGTGAGAAAATAACTTCCTGTTGTTGAAGCCACACAGCCTGTGGCATTTTGTTATGGTAGCCTAGAAAATGAATAGAGACTTCCTAAAGTCTGAGAAGGAAAACTGGGGAGAATTCCTCTGAAAAATCAGGGCAGTCACAAGCACTCAGGTGTTAGAGGAACTTTAGAAGGCCATAAAGATGCCCAGAGCAAGATGCATGCTCAGAAACACTTGACAAGACCCTAAGCTCTCACCTTGGCCTGATCAGGAGGCTCAGTGCAGGCCTAGCTAAGTGCTGAAGAAAAGCTGTGGAGCAAAGGCAAACCTCAAAGACCGGGAGAGTGTTTTCCTCCATTTTTAGCTCCTAGTATTCAAGGAAATCTCTATCAAAATGTGAGCTACAACACAAGCTAAAAGAATCAGAGACTTCAGTGACCACACATGAAAATGATAAATCTTTGCAAAAAGATTGGATAGTTTGGAAGTCACTAAACATATGTACTACTACAGCCCTTGATTAAAAACACACACACTCACAAACACGTAGCAAACACAATGAGAATCATCTAAATGCCAGTACTACAATATTCAAATGTCCAGGTTTCAATGACAATCACAAATTATGCCAAAACAAAGTATTCAACGTAACAAAATAAATAGATGGAAATCTCCTTTAGGAAGCCCAGACGCTGGACTTACCAGACAAAGACTTTTTAAAAACTATCATAAATTGTGAAGGACCTCTCAAGCAGAACTACAAACCACAGCTTAAGGAAATAGGAGAGGACACAAACAAATGGAAATACATTTCATGCTCATGGATAGGAAGGATCAATATTGTGAAAATGGCTATACTGCCCAAAGTAATTTACAGATTCAATGCTATTCCCAACAATCTATCACTGACTTTCTTTGCAGAATTAGAAAAAAATACGTTAAATTTCATATTGTACCAAAAACGAGCCTGTATAGCCAAGACAATCCTAAGCAAAAACAGCAAAGCTGGAGGCCTCATGCTACCTGACTTCAAACTATACTACAAGGCTACAGTAACCAAAACAGCATGGTACTGGTACCGAAACAGATATATAGACCAATTAAACAGAATGGAGACCTCAGAAATAACACCACACATCTACGACCATCTGATCTTTGACAAACCTGACAAAAACAAGCAATGGGGAAGGGATTCCCTACTTAATAAATGGTGTTGGAAAGACTGGCTAGCCATATGCAGAAAACTGAAACTGGACCCCTTCCTTACACCTTATAAAAAAATTAACTCAAGATGGATTAAAGATTTAAATGTAAAATCCAACACCATAAAAATCCTAGACAATACCATTCAGAACATAGGCATGGGCAAAGACTTCGTGACTAAAACACCAAAAGTAATTGCAACAAAAGTCAAAATTGACAAATGAGATCTAATTAAACGAAAGAGCTTCTGCACAGCAAAAGAAACTAGCATCAGAGTGAACAGGCAACCTACAGAATGGGAGAAAATTTTTGCAATCTGCCCATCTGACAAAGGTCAGATCTAGAATCTTGTAGATTTTTTCAGATCCAGAAACTACAAGGAACTTAAATTTATAAGAATAAAACAACCCCATCAAAAAGTGGGCAAAGTGCCAGCCACAGTGGCTCATGCATGTAATCCCAGCACTTTGGGAGGCTGAGGCAGGTGGATCACTCAGGTCAGGACTTCGAGCCTAAACATACAAAAATTAATTACTAAATTACTCTACTAAAAATATAAAAATTAGCTTGGCATGTTAGTGGGCACCTATAATCCCAGCTACTAGGGAGGCTAAGGCAGGAGAATCGCTTGAACCCAGGAGGCAGAGGTTGCAGTGAGCCTGGATCACCCCACTGCACTCCAGCCTGAGCAACAGAGTGAGACTTTGTCTCAAAAAACAAACAAAAAGGCTGGACACAGTGGCTCATGCCTGTAATCCCAGTGCTTTGGGAGGCCGAGGCAGGTGGATCACGTGTGGTTAGGAGTTCGAGACCTGCCTGGCCAACATGGGGAAACCCTGCCTCTGGTAAAAATACAAAAGATTTAGCTGGGTATGGTATTGGATGCCTGTAATCCCAGCTACTAGGGAGGATGTGGCAGAAGAATCGCTTTAACTGGGGAGACAGAGGAGGAGGAGCCGAGATTGTGCCACTGTACTCTAGCCAAGGCGAGTGAGACTCCTCTCAAAAACAACAGTGCCAGTTTGTTAATCAATATTAGTTAGTTATTAGCTCCGAATAGATGCCAGGTAATATGGTAGGCACTGGTGAGATAGACTCATGATGCAGAGCTGGTCCCAATGCTAGAATGATCTTTGTTTCTTAGATCAGGTTGCTGCAGGGTGTAACACGGTGGGAGTTCCTCGGGCTACCGCCACTAGGGGGCAGCCGAAGCTCATCTGTAATGGCACAGTAATGGCTGGAAACCCAACGGTCTAACACTGCCAGGAAAGAGCTGTCCTGAAGGGCCAAGTACCAAACTACCTGGAGTTTGTTTTGATTCTGTCAAGATTATTGCTCACAAAATTTTTAAATGGGTCAAGTTTGTGTCTGAAACCCCTCTCATTTCTTCACCCTCTTCCCTGCAGAGGTGGAATAAACAATACAGGTACTACCTTTTAAGTAAAAAATGTGGCACATGGAGAAACCCCGTCTCCACTAAAAATACAAAGTTAGCCGAGCGTGGCGGCACACGCCTGTAATCCCAGCTACTCGGGAGGCTGAGGCAGGAGAATCGCTTGAACCTGGGAGGTGGAGGTTGCGGTGAGTGGAGATGGCACCACTGCATTCCAGCCTAGGCAACAACAGCGAAACTCCGTCTCAAAAAAGAAAAAAAAAGTGGCAGAAACAGTCAGTTGCCAAAGGGCAGCCAAAGCTCATGTGTAATGGCACAGTAATGGTTGGAACCCCAACAGTCTAACTCACCAATAGGTCAGTCAGGGTGGGGAGGGAGAGGAGATTCCTGGAGAGGAACGGATCAAACTGGGAAGCACAGAATTGCAGGCCGGAAACAAGTCTGGAAGCAGAAACAGGTGTGTGCCTGCAGATGCACAGATACCAACTGTGTGATACCCACAGGAAAAGGTGACACACCCACCTCTATTCATAAACTCACTGTTGATGGTGCATCTACTACCACTACCTACTTTGTGTAACACAGGAAACAGCAAGAAATACTAAAGACAGTGACAGGCCAGGCACAGTGGCTCATGCCTGTGCTCCCAGCACTTTGGGAGGCTGAGGTGGGTGGATCGCTTGAGGCCAGGAGTTCAAGACCATCCTCAGCACTACAGTAAGACTTTATCGCTACAAAAAGTTAAAAAAACAAAAACAAAAACAAAAAAAGACACAGGCTGGGTGTAATGGCTCACACCTGTAATCCCAGCACTTTGGGAGGCTGAGGTGGGTGGATCACCTGAGGTCAGGAGTTCGAGACCAGCGTTACCAACATGGAGAAACCTCATCTCTACTAAAAATACAAAATTAGCTGGATGTGGTGGTGCATGCCTGTAATCCCAGCTACTCAGGAGGCTGAGTCAGGAGAATTGCTTGAAACCAGGAGGCAGAGGTTGCGGTAAGCTGAGATCACGCCATTGCACTCCAGCCTGGGCAAAAAGAGTTAAACTGTTTACAAANAAAAAAAAAAAAAAAAAAAAAAAAAAAAAAAAAAAAAAAAAAAAAAAAAAAAAAAAAAAAAAAAAAAAAAAAAAAGACACAGTCTCATTCCCTAATGAGTATAAAGAAGTAAAGTCTGTTTCAGTTACTAATTGCACAAGAAACCAATTCAAAACATAGTGGTATAAGACAATCGTTATCATTAGGGATTGTGTGATTCCAACAAGCCTGGCCTGTCTCTGGTCCATGACATGTGGGGCCTCAGCTAGGAAGATGTGGAAGCTAAGTGTGATCAATGGGAGGGGGCTGGAATCATTTAGAGGCCTCTTCATTCACAAAACCAGGAGGGGATACTGGTTGTCAGCCAGGACTTCAACTGACCTGTGGGCTGAACCTGTACACGTGGCCTGTCTGTGCAGTCTCCCCAACTGGGCTGGCCTGGGCTTCATTACAGTCCAGCAGCTCAGTTCTAAGAGTGAGCATTCCGAAAGAACACGGCAGAAGGGCAAGGCATTTTTACAGCACAGTCTGGCAATCTCATAGCGTCGCGTCCGTCTTACTTTATTTATTGGTCAGGGCAACCACAAAGATTTGCATAGGCTCAAGGAAAAGAGAATAACCCTGACCATGTGATGGAAGAAGTGACAAGGTCATGTTACGAGAGGAGCGTGTAGGAGCTAGGCTGTGGCTACCTGCAGAAAACAGCATCTGCCACAGGCTGTCATGGTAACACAGGATGGGGATTTAGCCTAGCTGAGGGGTCAGTCAACAAAGGCCTCTGGGAGGAAGTGAGATCTTCGGCTGAGGAGGTGAGGGCTAAAAGGAGGCAGAGGAAGAGTTTCAGGGAGAGGAATCGAGGGTGGAGTCCAGAGAGAGGCCGGTGAGTTGAAGGGTTTGTTTCAGTGTGATGATAACACAGACGGCAAGAGACTGGCTCAGGAGGAGAGGGAAGGTGCCATGTGCTCTGGGTCATGTCTTCTGCGCCAGACCCCTCAGAAGAGGAGCAGCCTCCAGTCGGCGGTGTCCCAGGAACACAGAGGCTAGAGGGGACAATGGCAGCCAGTCCCTGATCCCCAACTGGTGACAGTGGGGAAAAGCTGCATGGTCTAGATCTGTCCTGCTCCCTGGCCCCAGTATAGAAATAAAATTCAAACTGCCCAATCTTATCCAGATAAAGGAAGACTGGAGAAAAGAACTAATCCATGGCTCCATCTGCCCCTGACTATTCTCTGCAGATGCCAGAGGCAGCTATGGGTAAAAAGAGACTGCACTCAGCATGTCCCGATGCCGTGGAGGTAGGGACATCCCACAAGTCTACAAGCAAACAGTGAAGCTGCTGTCACCTGGGTGTCTACTGCTCTCTGCTCTTCTGCCTCATCCTCAATTCAGACAGTGATGGAGCTCATTTTCCCCCATTTTATACCTTGGATTGAATGTGTCTTGAGCTACTGGTCTTGTCTCCAGAGTCACATCCAAGAGGTCTGTCTTTCAAATAAATGCTGTGTATCAGCGTGCTGTGTATATAATTAATGCGTGATATCAGACTAAATTATAGATGACAAGAGATGAAATTAGAGAATTAAGTGGGGACCTGATGATGAAGAGCCTTGTAAATCAGGGAGAGTCCAGGTCATGTGCTTCTCCAGACACAAGTTCAACACAGCTGCAGGCATGTACCACTGATGATGCTGACACTGAATTACCCACCGTGCTGGCCTATGTCTCTCAAGTTTTGCTCATTCTGCTTCTGCATGAAATGCCTTGACTCACCTTGGGAAAACCCACTTATTTTTTAAGATTTAGCCCAACTGTCACCACCTCTGGGAAGCTGTCCTCAGCCCCCAACATATGGCCACTCTCCCTTTGGAGTCCCCACTCTACTGTGTCTATTTTCATTACATTCCTATCAGTTGATTGCACTGTGTGGCATATGTATTTCTCCCCACACTAGCCTGGGGGTTCTTTGAAGACATGGGCTGTATCTTGCCTATCTTTTGATCCTTAACACAGGCTACGGTACATGGCGAGCACTCACTAAGTGTGTGCAGAGTACTGCATGAGGAAAAACTTCATCCAGGCCGGGTGTGGTGGCTCATGCTATAATCCCAGCACTCTGGGAGGCCGAAGAGGATAGATCACCTGAGGTCAGGAGTTTGAGACCAGCCTGAGCAACATGGTGAAACCTCATCTCTACTAAAAAAAACAAAAATAATAATACAAAAAACTGGCCAGGTGTAGTGGTGGGCACCCGTAATCCCAGCTATTGGGGAGGCTGAGGCAGGAGAATCGCTTGAACCCCAGAGGCGGAGGTTACAGTGAGCCAAGATTGTGCCATTGCACTCCAGCCTGAGTGACAGAGCAAGACTGTCTCAAGTAAGTAAGTAAATAAATAAATCTTCATCCAGGCCAGGCACAGTGGCTAATGCCAATACCCCCAGCACTTTGGGAGGCCAAAGTGGGAGGACTGATTGAGTCCAAGAGTTTAAAACTAGCCTGGGCAACATAACAAATACCTCATCTGTGCTAAAACAACATCAACAACTAGCTGGGCGTAGTGGTGTGCACCTGTAGTCCCAGCTACTTGGGAGGCTGGGACAGGAGGATCCCTGGAACCCAGGAAGTCAACGCTGCAGTGAGCTATGATCGCTCCACTGCACTCCAGCCTGGGTGACAGAGTGCAACCCTGTCTCTTAAGAAAAAAAAAAGAAATTTCATTCATAAACAGAAGTGAAGAGGAATCTGACACTTGTCCTTTGGCGGGAGTTTGGGTTATTTTTTACCTGAGGTTGCGGCTAGGCCAAAACTGAGAGCTATAAAACCACCACCACCATGTAACCAGTGCTTCTTCTGGGCCACAGGCTCTCCTGTGAGCTTAACACGCATTTGTCTATTTGATCCTCCCAATAATCCTACTGCCTACTGCATGTCCAGAAAGAGTGAAAAGGCTGAGGTGGGTCACCATGCAGAGGAGGGCCCCAGTAAACAGACAAAAGGGGGAAGATATGGAGACGCGGCAGGAGCACAAAGGCACAGGGGCTGAGGTGCAGGGTCTGTAGCAAGGTGGCTTGGGCTGGAGATGGGGTTGGGTTTTTACTGCCTGCTGCGAGATGGGACCACGCGACACAATCGACATGCAAATGGTCAGGAGGTTTCATCACATGGAAGCAAAAAGCATTGCTGCTAAAATGAGAAATAACACCTGAAAAGTTATCGAGACAATTTTCAATGCCAAATGTTGTTTCCAGTTCCAAAGGGGATGGAGTAAGCACACCCATTTTATTTCTCTTCTAATTGCAACTAAAACCCCTGTTCAAAATCCATGAAGCAGCTGGGCATGGTGGCTCACATCTGTAATCCCAGCACTTTGGGAGGCCGAGGTGGGCAGATTACAAGGTCAGGAGTTTGAGGCTAGCCTGGCCAACATGGTGAAACCCTGTCTCTACTAAAAATACAAAAATTAGCCAGGCATGGTGGTGCACACCTGTAATCCCAGCTACTCGGGAGGCTGAGGCAGGAGAATT
>NW_016107397.1:913130-917596 GCF_001604975.1 Cebus imitator
ATATATATATATATATATATATATATATATATATATATATAAACGGTTCTTGGAGTTATTATTAAACAGGATTTGTCTTAATCCTAATGTAACAGAAATGTATACAACGTTACGTTAGGATTAGAGAGGAGTATTCTGTGGGATGTGGAATGGGAAATAGGTTAAAGAATCCTTTCTTCTAGCTCCTCACTGTCTTTGAGAGAGGACAGGGTGCCCCCTTTACACTGTGATTCCATTTTGCATGGATTGTGGAGAATCGACAGGGCCCTTCCATGCAGTCTTTTCAGTGTCTGGTGGAGAGGGAAGCAATGCCACCTCGGCTTGTGTTGGCCCAAGGTGAGGACAGGCAACAGGTCTTGGTTCCACAGTCTCTGCAGTATCGGGGGCAGGGTAATGTCCAGCTTTTTTCAGGGTGTTTTCCTAGAGTAGGGTGTGAGTAGTCAAAAGGGCGCCATCCTGCAGTGGCAGGATCTCGGTTCACCGCAACCTCTGCCTACTGGGTTCAAGCAATTCTCTTGCCTCAGCCTCCCAAGTAGCTGGGATTACAGGTGTGAACCACTATGCCCAGCTAATTTTTGTATTTTTAGTAGAGACGGGGTTTCACCATGTTGGCCAGGCTGGTCTCGAACTCCTAACCACATGTGATCCACCTGCCTCAGCCTCCCAAAGTGCTGGGATTACGGGCATGAGCCACTGCATGCAGCCCAAGACCAGTTTTCATATTTTTCACATTGAAAATCAGTCAGATTTACTCAGCCTCAAAAGTGTGTTTATGTAAAATTAAATGAGCACTAGCAGCGAGCTGCACTTTTTTTTTCCTGAATGGGAAACGGGATAAAATATGTGCAGGAAGTCCTGGCCATGCCCTCCAAGTGCCCATGTGTGAAAACGACCAGGATCAACATAGCAAAAGCTTTGAAAATTCAACTGCAATGTGGAATACTCTGAGGTTTCAAATTGGACTCTAGGGCTGGGTGCGGTGGCTCATGCCTGTAATCCCAACACTGTGGGAGGCCAAGATGGGAGGAACGCTTGAGCCCAGGAATTCAAGATCAGCCTGGGCACCAGAGTAAGACCTTGTCTCTACTCAATATAAAAAATTAGCTGGGTGTGGTAGTGTGTACTTTTGGTCCCAGCTACTCAGGAGGCTGAGGCAGGAGAAGTGATTGAGTCTGGGAGGTTACAGCTGCACTGAGCTATGACTGGGCCACTGCACTCCAGCCTGGGCAAAAGAGCAAGACCCCATCTCTAAACGACAACAGCAATGAAAACAATTTGGCCTCTGGGTTGCACACAGGTGGGGGAGGCCAGAAGAGTTCTGCAAAAACTTTGAGAACTAAATTGATCTTAGCACCAGAGTCCTGCTGGCCACAGAGAGTGCATCCTGAATCTAAACAGGTGGAGTGGCTGCTCATACAGAATATGTAAACAGGAACTACAGTCCCATGACATAATACTCAAAGTGTCCAGGATAAAATTAAAAATTACTCCTCAGACTAAGGACCAGAAAAATCTGAACCCAAATGAGGAAGACAATGGATGTCACCATTAAGATGACAAAGATGTTAGAATTACTGGACAAGGATTTTAGATGAGTCATCTTAAAAATGGCCCAAGAAGTAATTATGAACACTCTTGAAACACACTGAAAAATATAAAGTCTTACTGAAGAAAAAGATATATGGAAGAACTACATTGTCATTTCACAATAGAAATTATAATAACAAAGCAAAAAAATTCAATGGATGAACTCAATAGCAGACTGGAGACACAAAAGAGAAGAAAATCAGTGACCCTGATGATAGAGCAGCAGAAATTATCCGACCTGTATCATGACAATCTTGCCACAAGAAAAAAAAAAAATGTAGAAATAATCCCATTTTACCAACAGAAAGAAAACAAATAGAAAAAAAATGAACAGGTGTTTATGAGGCAACACCAAAAGGTCTAACATTCATATCACTGAATTCCCAGAAGGAAAAAGAGTGCAGTGCACAAAAAATATCTTAAGAGGCCAGGCACAGCGGCTTATGCCTGTAATCCCAGCACTTTTGGAGGCCAAGGCAGGAGGATCGCTTGAGGTCAGGAGTTCAAGACCAACCTGACCAACATGGTGAAACCCCATCTCTACTAAAAATATAAAAATAACTCGGAAGTGGTTGCGGGTGCCTGTAATCCTAGCTATGCAGGAAAATTTCTTGAACCAGGGAGGCAGAGGTTGCAGTGAGCTGAGATCACACCAGTGCACTCCAGCCTGGGTGACAAAGTGAGACTGTCTCAAAAATAAATAAATTAATTAAAAAGAAATGTGAAAAAGCAGTAAGAGGGTAAGTAAATACCTGGGTGAATATAATCTGAGTTTAAAAATTATATTTGATGGGTGAAAGCAAAATCATAGCATTATCTCACATGGTTCTCAATGTATGTAGAGGGGATATTCAATATAACAATACCATTAAGAGGGGGAGAAGGACCTAGAAGGTGGTAGAGTATCTACACCCCACTTGAACTGGTAAAAGGCTGGTACTAGCCAACCATCATGAGTATGTATAACATAATCTCTACAGCCACCACTAAAAACCTATGCAAAAAGATATACTAAATGGCATACTGAAGTCAGATTTACCATGGCATATGAAGTTAAATGGCATGCTAAGAAATACCCCATAAAAAGGCAAGAAAAGGGAAACAGGTATAAAAACACCCCAGAGGGAACAAGTAGAAAATAGATAATAAAAACCCACCCAAAATTAAATATAAATCTTTTAAACACAGCAATCAAAGACAGCTTGTTGGAATCTGTTTTTTTAAAAATGACTCATGGCCAAGCATGGTAGCTTACACCTGTAATCCCAGCACTTTGGGGGGCTGAGGCAGGGGATCACTCGAGCTCAGGAGTTTGAGACCAGCCTGGGAAAGATAGTGAGACCCCCATCTCTACAAAAAAGAAAAAAAAGATTAGCCAGGCATGGCAGCAGGTACCTATAGTCCCAGCTACTTAGGAGGCTGAGGTGACAGAATCACTCAAGCCCAGGAGGAATTCAAGGCTGCAGTGAGCCATGATTGCACCACTGCACTCCAGCCAACAGAATAAGGCTCTGTCTCTAATAAATGAGTAACAGCAGTCACACAAGATGGCAGAGTCGGAAGCTGCAGGGGTCAGCCCCTTCACTGCAGCAACCACTGAGCTAGAAAGAGTGACCGGAATCCGCTCTTTCAGAACTCTGAAACATGTCCAGAAACTCCTAACAACCAGAGACAGACTTAAAACAATGAAGGGAGAGGCTGCTGATCTTCACAAGTGAGTGGCATGTGACAGCCAGCCAACACTGCATTCCTCGGCCTGAGTTCCCGAAGCAGCTGGCTGATGCCAGGGCGGGCAGTGGAACTCTGTCCTCCACAACTGTGGGTTCTGCACTTTGCTCGGTCTGATGGGTCTCTGAGGACCAGCACAGATGCTTGTCTTGGTTTATTTGGCCCTCTCAGCAATAGCGGCTTCCCCAGGGACATCCTTCAGAAGATTTAAAGAGACAAAATCCTCCCCTGCCCCACCCCATGTAAAGCCACATATGTAAGGAAATCCATGTTAGGTGGGGCTGGCTGACTGTAGAGATAATGTAACAAATTTTAGTGACCACACAAACACAAGGAATAAACACTTTTCAAAAATAGTTTGGAAAAGTAACAAAAGGAGAGCTCCAGACCTCAACAAGCAAAACCCAGCAATCCCAGGTGACTCAGAGAATCACATATTGAGGGTCATCACATTGTAACACTTAAAATGCAACCTTCTCAACAAAAAACTAAAATATACAAGGAAACAGGAAATAGGAAAGCGCAGACCATTCATAGGAAAGAAAACAGCAAAGAAAATCAGCAAACAATACAATAACTGAACATCATCATCAACCAATGGAACCTAACTGACATTTACAGGAGACTTCACACAGTAGCAGTAGGGTACACATTCTTTGCCCATGGAAGATTCAGCAAGATTTTCCAGAACCTGGGTCATGAAGACAGAGACTCCATCACTGAGATGGAGTCTTGCTCTGTCGCCCAGGCTGGAGTGCAGTGGCATAATCTTGGCTTGCTGCAACCTCTGCCTCCTGGGTTCAAGTGATTCTCCTGCCTCAGCCTCCCGAGTGGCTGGGATTACAGCCTTGACTTCTCATGCTCAGGCGATTCTTCCACCTCAGCCTCCCAAGTAGCTGGGACTACAGGTGCATGCCACCACACTTGGCTAATTTTTCGTATTTTTTTTTGTAGAGAGGAGGCTTCGCCATGTTGCTGAGGCTGGTGTTGAAATCTTCGCCTCAGGTGATCTCCCTGGCTCAGCCTCCCAAAGTGGTGGGATTACAGTATAAAAATGGAAACAAAAAATTCACCAGAGTATTTCAAGAGCTCATTTGAGCAGGTGGAAGGGAGTCACTGAACATGAAGACAGGTAGATGAAACCATCCTGT
>NW_016107397.1:919063-932436 GCF_001604975.1 Cebus imitator
TTTTTTGAGACAGGGTCTCGCTCTGTCACCCAGGCTGAAGTGCAGTGGTGCAATCTTGGCTCACTGCAGCCTCAACCTGAGCTCAAGCAATCCTCTCACCTCAGCCTCCTGAGTAGCTGGGACCACGGGTATGCACCACCATGCCCAGGTTTTCGGGGTTTTCTTTTGGGGTGATAGATATGTTCTGAAACTAGACAGAGGTGATGGTTGCACAACCTTGTGAATTTACTAAATAAATGCCACTGAATTATATACTTTATTGTTATCATTATTTTGAGACAGAGTCTCATTCTGTTACCCAGGCTAAAGTGCAGTGGTATGATCTTGGCTCACTGCAACCTCTGCCTCCCGGGTTCAAGTGATTCTACTGCCTTAGCCTCCCAAGTAGCTAGGATTACAGGCATGTGCCACTCCGCCTGAGGCTATTTTTTTTTTTTTTTTTTTGAGATAGTGTCTCACTCTGTTGCCCAGGTTAGAGTGCAGTGGTGCAAACTTGGCTGACTGGAACCTCCACCTCTTGTGGCCTCCCAAGTAGCTGGGATTACAGGCACCTGCCACCATGCCCAGCTCATTTTTACATTTTTAGTAGATACAGCGTTTCACCATGTTTGCCAGGCTGGTCTGGAACTCCTGACCTCAGGTGATCTGCCTGCCTCTGCCTCCCAAAGTGCTGGGATTACAGGTGTGAGCCACCGCACCCAGCCTGAATTTTGTACTTTAAAATGGTATGTGGACTTGGTGTGGTGGCTCATTTCTGTAATCCCAGCAGCCTGGGAGGCTGAGGTGGGAGGAGCACTTGAGACCAGGAGTTCAAGCAGCCTGGCATCACAGTGAGATCTCATCTCTACAAAAAACAAAAATAAAAAATTAGCCTGAGTCCTAGCTACTCATCAGGCTGAGGTGGAAGAATTGCTTGAGCCCAGGAGTTCAAGGCTGCAGAGAGCTATAACTGCACCACTGCACTCCAGCACAGGCAACTGTCTCTAAAAAAATAATAATAATAAAAAGATGGGTGACTTTCACCTCAATTAAAAAAAAATAAAACATGTCAAAACCTGTCAGCTGGGCATGGTGGCGCATACCTGTAGTCCCAACTATTTGAGAGACTGTGGTGGTAGACTCCTGGAGCCCAGGAGTTTGAGGCTTCAGTGAGCTATGACTGCCCCACTGCACTCTAACCTGGGCAACAGAGGGAGACCCCATTTCTTAAAAAAAAAAAACAAAAACAAACAAACCCAAATCCTGTGAGATACAGCCAAAGTGAGCTTGAGGTAAAGTTGTAGCCCTAAATGCTTAAAGCAACGATAAAAAAAAGTCTTAATAATCTGAGCTTCCATTTTAAGAAACTAGAAAAAGAAGGGCAAAATGACCACAAAACAAGCAGAAAGAAGGGAGCAGGCTGGGAGTGTTGGCTCACGCCTGTAATCCCAACACTATGGGAAGCCAAGGTGGGCATATCACTCAAAGCTAGGAGTTCGAAACCAGCCTAGCCAACATAGTGAAACTCTGTCTCTACTAAAAATAGAAAAAATTAGCCAGGCGTGGTAACATGTGCCTGTAATCCTAGCTACACCCAAGCTGAGGCAGGAGAATCGCTTGAACTCAGGAGGCACAGGTTGCAATGAACCAAGATCATGCCACTGTACTCCAGCCTGGGTAAGAAGAGTGAAACTCCATCTCAAAAAATAAAAATAAAAATAAATTAATGTAAGAGCAGAAATTAGTGAAGTTAAAATAGAAACATTTAAAAAATCAATTAAACCAAAAGTTGTCTCTTTGAAAAGATCAATTAAAAACAAGAAATCCCTAGCCAGACTAATCAAAATAAAGCAAAGAGAGGATGCAGATGACCAGCATCAGGAATAAAAGGGAGGCTATTAGCACAGACCCCGAACACATCAAAATGAGATTCAATACTACAAACAAATCTAGGCACCCAGCTCTCACCCTCGTTTTTTATCACTGGGAAAAAGACTCGGAGATCAAATGACTCACTCAAAATGATAGTCAATGACAGAGCAGGGCCTGGGGCCTTAGGACATTATCCAAATGTCACCAGAGAACCAGTTAAATCAGAAGCACTTAGCGAGCTTTTAAAAAATAATTTCCAGGGCACAACCCCTGAGATTCTGATTCAGTAGGTTTTGGAGTGATGCCTAATATTCTGAAATTGCTAAAACCTCACCAGATGGTTCTCTTGTGTGGCCAGGTTTAGAAAATGCTGCTTCCCACATTACCACCTTCACCCATAGGACAACTGTAGAGAAAAGCATAAAAATTTAGTGCACAAGAATGTTTAAATTTAATATGAAGTGGGAAGAATAAATCCTATGGCGGTGACCGTGTGAGTGACCTTGAGAGAACTCATGATCTGGAATCCCCCTCTCTGACACTTCCCATGGCAATTAACATTTTTCCACTTTATTCAAATACATATTTATTCGTCAAATATTTGCTGGGTACCACTCTGTGCTAGGTATTGGGGATACAGTCATTCAAATCACAAAGTTGCTGCCCAGTATAATAAACACTCATTGAGCACCTACTTATGCATGAGGAACTGTGCTAGGGGCTATCAGAAACACAAAAAATAGGCTGGGCACGGTGGTCACGCCTGTAATCCCAGCACTTTGGGAGGCTGAGGTGGGCAGATCACCTGAGGTCAGGAGTTCCAGACCAGCTTGACATGGTGAAACCGTATCTCTACTAAAAATACCCCAAAAAATTAGTTGGGTGGGGTGGCGGGCGCCTATAATCCCAGCTACTTGGGGGCCGATGCAGAATTGCTTGAAACTGGGAGGCGGAGGTTGCAGTGAGCTGAGATGGCGCCACTGCACCCTGACCTGGGCAACAGAGTGAGACTCTGTCAAAAAAAATAAAAGGAAAAGAAACATAGAAACACGCAAAATAAAACAGAGCCTCTCCTCTCAAAGCACTTACCCTTCCCAGTCGGAGATAAACTATTCACAAATAAAGCATACAATGCCTTTCCAGGTGACCTCATCCCGTTTCTTAAGTCCAAATTCTGTTTCCACATTGAAGACTCCAGCATTTTTTTTTTTTTTTTGAGACAGAGTCTCCTCTGTCACCCAGGCTGGAGTGCAATGGCACGATCTCAGCTCACTGCAACCTCTACCTCTCAGGTTCAAGTGATTACAGGTCTGCCACCACACCTGGCTGATTTTTGTGTTTTTAGTACAGATGGGATTTCGTCATGTTGGCCAGGCTAGTCTCAAACTCCTGACCTCACGTAATCTGCCCACCTTGGCCTCCCAAAGTGCTGGGATTACAGGCGTGGGCCACCACACCTGGCTGACTCCAGCATTGTTATCGTCATCTCAATCTCATTCCTAAGCCTGAAAGCCACATATGCAACTGCCTACTTGATGTTTCCATTTGGATGTCTCAGGAACACCTCAAACTTAACATGTGCAGGTGCAGTGGCTTATGCCTATGATCCGCAACACTCTGGGGTGCCAAGATGGGAGGACTACTTGAGCCTAGAAGTTTGAGGCCAGCCTGGGCAACATAGTGAACCCCCACTTGTCTATTTATTTTTAAAACTTTTTTTTTTTTTTTTTTTTTTCCGGCGGAGTTTCGCTCTTGTTACCCAGGCTGGAGTGCAATGGCGCGATCTCGGCTCACCGCAACCTCCGCCTCCTGGGTTCAGGCAATTCTCCTGCCTCAGCCTCCTGAGTAGCTGGGATTACAGGCACGCACCACCATGCCCAGCTAATGTTTTTTGTATTTTTAGTAGAGACGGGGTTTCACCATGTTGACCAGGATGGTCTTGATCTCTTGACCTCGTGATCCACCCGCCTCGGCCTCCCAAAGTGCTGGGATTACAGGCTTCAGCCACCGCGCCCGGCTACATTTTTTTTTTTTGAAATGGCGTTTCACTCTTGTTGCCCAAGGCTGGAGTGCAATGGCGTGATCTCAGCTTACCACAACCTTTGCCTCCCGGATTCAAGCAATTCTCCTGCCTTAGCCTCCCAAGTAGCTGGGATTACAGGCAGGAGCTACACCTGGCTAATTTGATATTTTTAGTAGAGGCAGGGTTTCTCCATGTTGGTCAGCTGGTCTCGAACTCCCAACCTCAGGTGATCTGCCCGCCTTGGTCTCCCAAAGTGCTGGGGTTACAAGCGTGAGCCACTGTGCCCAGCCTAATTTTCTTTAAAAGAAAAAAAAACGTGCAAAACTATATTCCCAATTTTGCACTCTCCTACCAAACTGGTTTCTCCTGCAGCCTTTCCAAGTCAATAAATAACAACTCCATTCTTAAAGTTCACCTAACAAAAATCCTAGAGTCATCCTTGACTCCTCTCTTTCTCTCACACACTGCATACAGAGCATCTGCAAATCTTTTGGGTTTACTTTTTTTTTTTTTCCCTGGGACAGGGTCTCGCTCTGTTGCCCAGGCTAGAGTGCAGTGGCATGATCACGACTCACTGTAGCCATGACTTCCCAGGCTGAAGCAATTCTCTCACCTCAGCCTCTCAAGTCACTGGGACTACAGGCATGTACCAGCACACCTGGCTAATTTTTTATTTTTATAGAGACGGGGTCTTGCTATGTTGCCCAGGGTAGTCTTGAACTCCTGGGCTCAAGTGATCCTCCTGCCTTGGCCTCCCAAAGTGCTGGAATTACAGGCCTGAGCCACCACGCTTCGCCAGGTCTACTTTCAAAATACATCGTGCATGTGACTGCTTCTGTCTGCTGCTGCCTCTCTCACCCACACCTTTGGCTTGTCTTGCCTGGAGTGTTGCCTTATAACCAGGACCCATATTTTGACCAGAGTTCTCCTATGAACTGTTCTCAACACAGTGGCCAGAGAGATTTTTTTAAAAACACTAAGTTAAATCTCATTAGTCCTCTGTTCAACCTGCAAAGATTCCCATTTTATTCAGAGTAAAAGACAGTCCTTACAATCCCCATCAAGGCGTGAGATGACTCCCTGCTCCCTCTTGGATCTCAACTCTTTCCGCCTTTGCTGAACTTTGCTCAGCCTCATTGGCTTTTCCTGTGGTTCTGAACATGCCATGCATATTCCTCTCCAGAATGTTTTTCCTTTGGAGATAAGCATGGCTCTCTTTCCCCTCCTTCAGCTCTCTAAGTATCTTATCAGTGAGGCCTTTCTCAACCACCTTATAAAAAGTAATCACTCCCCACTCCCAAAGAACTTTTTTCCCCCTCACAGTAATTTTCAGCATTTGACACATATACTTTATTACTATTATTTTGAGACGGAGTCTTGCTCTGTTGCCCAGGCTGGATGGAGTGCAGTGGCACGATCTCGGCTCACTGCAACCTCAACCTCCCAGATTCAAATGATTTCCGGCTAACTTTTGTATTTTTAGTAGATATGGGGTTTCATCATATTACCCAGGCTGGTCTTGAACTCCTGACCTCGGCCTCCCAAAGTGCTAGGATTACAGGCATAAGCCACCACACCTGGCCTTGACACATATATTTTAGTGTCTATCTTTTCCTACAATAAAGTGTGCAATCATGAGGGTAAGATGTTCAGTTCACTGCTTTATTCCTAGTACTTAACAGTGGCAGGCAAATAGTTGATGATTAGTACATATTTTTTGAATGAATGTGACATGTTCTAATACAAGTATGAAATGAACACTTTGTGGGATGGGTAAATAATGAGAGTTATGGCCAAAAATAGTTTAGAATAGATCATTTACTGCAATCGTTTTCAAACATTTTTTTCTTTCTTTTCTTTTTTGAGATGGAGTCTCACTCTGTCGCCCAGGCTGGAGTGCAGTGGCCCGATCTTAGCCCACTGCAACCTCTGCCTCCCAGGTTCAAGCAATTCTCCTGCCTCAGCCTCCTGAGTAGCTGGGATTACAGGCAAGCACCACCACGCCTGGCTAATTTTTGTATTTTTAGTAGAGATGGGGTTTCACCATGTTGGCCAGGCTGGTCTCAAAGTCCTGACCTCAGGTGATCCTACTGCCTCAGCCTCCCAAAGTGCTGGGATGAAAGGCGTGAGCCACCACACCCAGCTTTTTTTTTTTTTTTTTTTTTTTTTAAGAATTTGGGGTCTCACTCTTGCCCAGGCTGGAGTGCAGTGGCACAATCATAGCTCACTGCAGCCTCAGAACTCTGAGCTCAAGCAATCCTCTTTCATCTCAGCACTCCCAAGTAGCTGGGACTACAGGTGTGTGCCACCATGCCCAGCTAATTTAACTGTTTTTTCTTATTTTTTTTGGAGACAGGGTCTCACTCTGTCACTTAGGCTGGAGTGCAGTGGCACTACCACAGCTCACTGCAGCCTTGACCTACTGGGCTCAAACAATCCTCCCACCTCAGCCTCCTGAACAGCTGGGACTACAAGTGCATGCTACCACTTCTGGCTAATTTTTAAATATTTTTGTAGAAATGGGGTCTCCCTACGATGCCCAGGCTTGCCTCAAACTCCTAGGCTCAAGCGATCTGCCCACCTTGACCTCCCAAAGTGCTGGGATTACAGGCATAAGCCATCATGCTCTGTCTAGTGTGTGCGCACGCGCACACACACACGCGCGCACACACACACACACACATATGTATGTATGTATATTTTAACTGTAACTCATTTTTTAAATTGAAGCACAATTTGAAAAAGGAATGAAACCCAAAGATTGACATGGGGCTGGAAAGGAAGAAACCCCAATTCAGCTTCTTCCCCTTATTCTCCCCTTTGAACTCATGATGCATCTTAAAGCCCAGCTTGAAAGCCACAGATCTAGAGCTTGGGTGGCATTCTAGTGAGCTAAGCGTCTATACTAACCACAGCTGGGAGCCACTGAAAATTTTTAAGCAGGTAAATGACAGATTTATTTATCTATTCATTTCGAGACCGAGTCTTGCTCAGGCTGGAGTACAGTGGTGTGATCGCAGCTCACTGCAGCTTCTGCCTCCCAGGTTCAAGTGATTCTCCTGCCTCAGCCTCCAGAGTAGCTGGGATTACAGGCATATGCCACTATGCCTGACTAATTCTTGTATTTTGAGTAGAGACAGGTTGGCCAGGCTGGTCTCAAACTCCTGACCTCAAGTGATCTGCCTGCCTCGGCCTCCCAAAGCACTGAGATTACAGGTGTGAGCCACTGTGCCCAGCCTAAACAACATATTTAGATTTATGCTTTAGGAAGCTTAGTCTCATGAGAATGGGTAGACTGAATGATGGCAGAAGGGAATAGCAATCAGGAGGACCAAAGAAAAGACTGCTGCAACAGGCAAGATAATACTTAAAATACAGGAGGAGGGGAAAGGGGAGAGCAGTGAGAATGCAAAGAACAGAACAATGGAGACAGGTGTCTAGAACCTGGCATTGCCCAGAAGGCAGAGGCCCTTAAGGGTAATATCTGTCAGTTTCATGCCTTCCTGACTGGTGAATTTAGTGAATACACAGGAGGTGAAAGGCTAGGAGAGGAAGCAAATACCACCACTTCAGATTTAGACAGTGTCTGAGGTATGAAAAAGGTACATAAGACTGTCCTACAAACAGATGAAATGCGGTCCTCAGGTGATATGCCTTGTTAGGAGTCTTTACGAGCCATCTGAACAGCCCCGATCGTTGAGATGGTATAGAAGGCCAACAAGTGCTCCAAGTGTGTCCAGAACAGACAGGCCAGGTGCAGTGGCTCATGCCTCTAATCCCAACACTCTGGAAGGTGGAGGTGGGAGGATGGCTTGAGGCCTGGAGTCGGAGACCAGCAAGAGCAACATAGCAAGACTCCGCCTCTACAGTAAACTTTTAAAAATTAGCTGGGCGTGGTGGGCAGGTCTGTAGTCTCAGCTACTGCAAAAGCTGAGGTCGGAGGGTCGCTTGAGCTCAGGAGTTCAAAGCTCCATGAGCTATGATCACACCACTGCACTCCAGCCTGGGCAACACAAGGACACTCCATTTTTACAAAAAATAATTAGCCAGGCGTGATCAGTTGTATGCACCTGTTGTCCCAGCTACTTGGAGGCTGGGGTGGAGAATCTCTCGAGTCCAGGAGCTGGAGGCTGCAGTGAGCCATGATAGCACCATTGCACTCCTAGCCTGGGCAACAGAGATCTTGTCTGTCTGTCTCTCTCTCTCCTCTCTCTATTTGAGACAGAGTCTCGCTCTGTCACTCTGGCTGGAGTGCAGTGATGCGATCTCTGCACTTCGCAACCTCTGCCTCCCGGGTTCAAGTGATTCTCATGCCCCAGCTTCCCACGTAGCTGGGACTATAGGCACGTGGCACCACACCCGGCTAATTTTCCTATTTTTAGTAGAGACAGGTCTCACTCTGTGGGCCAGGCTGGTCTGTAACTTCTGACCTCGGGTGATCCTCCCGCCCCAGCTTCCCCGAAGTTCTGGGATTGCAAACATGGGGCCACCGCGCCCAGCTAAGACCTTGTCTCTTAAAAAAAAAAAAAAAAAAAAAAGGACAAAATGGGGGTGAGGGCAGGGGGCAGTGCAGAACAGAAACAACCTTGGGGAAAAGAGACACGGTGCTGCGTTGAGGAGAAAAAACCACGGCAGGAGCACCAGGCAGAGACGGAAGGCAGTTTCATCGAAGAAGTGGGATCCTGGGACACAAGGAAGCGGGAGCACAGAAGTGGGGATGAAAATGGCGAATGCACGACCTGCCGGAGCGCTTGCTGAGCCACACTCCGCACCTACCACGCACTGGAACTACCTTTAAATTGTCACGTGCTTGACAAAACCCAAGACACACAACGCTAGAGTTAGGAAGCCGCGGGTGACCTGCCCAGGGCCAAACTCGGGGGACGCGAGAGGCCTAGCCGGCCCCAGGGCGCAGAAGGGACTCACCCGACCAGGCCACGTCCAGGCGGGGGCCCCAGGGGGCGGTGGCCAGACCACGGCCGCAGCCAAGTGTCCAGCCCAGGCGGCTGCGGCCTATGAGGCCTCAAGTTGCGCCAGTCCCAGCCGCGAGGACCAGTCCCCAGCCTCCCTAAGCCGCTAAGCCTGCAGCTCCGTCGCGCGCGACGGCCCAGGCAGGCGTAAACCTCGTGGTCCCGACGTGCACCGCGCACGCCTGCGTCACTGCGGGGCGACTCCTGTGACAGTGGCGCGAGGGGGCCGGTTGCCAGGCAACGAGGCATGGCTACTCCCTGCCCCCCAGCCGGCTCGCAGAATCTTAGATTGAGGGAGGAAAGAGCAACTGGGTTGGGTCCTGCCCTCCTCTTTCACCTTGCAGACTGGGGGAATCCAACCCGATCACCCTTGTGTACAAGAGTGGGAATCTAACTCGGCCCCAGGTGGCCCACACCCCCGAAGGGGACTGAGTGCCTCCAAGGGTGTGGCTTCGTAAGGGCCCCAATCCCTACTCAGATCCGATCCTTGCTGGTACCAGGTTTTCCTGGGACCTCCGCGAATAGAGCAGCTGCGCACACAGTTGGCGATTTCCCACGTCGAGATGTTGATGGTTGGTTTTTGTTTAGTTCTTTGAAAGTTAATCACATTGTTCTAAAGACTGCCGGGAAAACTGCACATGTAGACTGAAACCAAAGCCTAGGGGCACTTTATTTATTTTTAACAGTTGCTAAGGGGTTTCCCCCGTCACAATCAGTCCGTCACAATCTGGCCAAAACGGAACTAAAAAGCCTGTTTTACTAGTCTGAGCACTAAAGAAGAACCCCATTGGTGGGTGTCAAACTCTGGAGTTCCTCTGTGTATTTCAAACTGATACTGGCACCTCTCCATGGCTTTCTTTTCTTTCTTTTTTTAGACTGAGTTTCACCCTTGTCGCCCAGACTGGAGTGCAATGGCGTGATCTGGCTGCTCTCTGGCTATAAATTTTCACTTGCCCACGCTGTACTTGGAGTTGAGGCTAATCTCTTCCCCACTGCAGGACCCCATTGCAGTGGCCCATATATCTCCATTGACTCTCCTTTGAATAAAGTCTTCCTTACCGTCCTTAACAAGTGTCATTGAATTATTTTATTTTATTTTTTTGAGACAGAGTCTCAGTCTGTCACCCAGACTGGAGTGCAATGTCCTGATCTCAGCTCACTGCAACCTCTGCCTCCCGGGTTCAAGTGATTCTCCTGCCTCAGCCTCCTGAGCAACTGGGACTACAGGTGCACACCAGTATGCCTGGCTAATTTTTGTATTTTTAGTAGAGACAGGGTTTCACTATGTTGAGTAGGATGGGATAATTTTTTTCTTTAACAATTCACATATACCTTTCACCATTCTAGCCTGTAAGTCCCTTTTGCTGTAACCAGCGGTTCTCTGCACTTCTGTTCCTAAATGGTTTGGATCTTATATCACTCACCCCATTGATTTTTTGTTTTTAGACAGAATCTCACTCTGTCACTCAGGCAGGAGTGTAGTAGTGTGATCTCAGCTCACTGCAACCTCTGCCTCCCATGTTCAAGCGATTCTCCTGCCTCAGCCTCCCGAATAGTTGGGATTTCAGGTGCATGCCACCAAGCCCAGCTAATTTTTGTATTTTTAGTAGAGATGGGGTTTCTCCATGTTGGCCAGGCTGGTCTCAAAATCCTGACCTCAAGTGATCCTCCTGTCTTGGCCTCCCAAAGTGCCGGGATTACAGGCATGAGCCACCATGACAGTCGACCCCAATGATTTTTAACATTCAACCTAGTGATTTTTCACTCTGCTTTTTTTTTTTTTTTTTGCCAGTCTTCATTTCTTGCTAAACAGGCCATGTGTTTTCTCCAGTCTGGATGCAGGAATTCTAAACATTGCCAGTGGAAACCAAAGACCCCCTGAAAATGCATGCTTTCTCACAGTATTGTGCTCCTAGTGTGGACTGGTAATTCCTTTATTCATCCTTTCGGCCTTGCGGTCATATGACCTACAACATTTCCCCAGCTTCCTATAGTATACAACAACAATCCACTCTAATTTTACTAAATGATCTCACCTACATCTATTTTGTACCTGTATATTTTGTATATTCATTTTTTCTTTCTTTGAGACAGAGTCTCACTCTGTTGCCCACACTGGAGTGAAGTGGGGCTATCTGGGCTCGCTGCAACCTCTGCCTCCTGGTTCAAATGATTCTCCTGCCTCAGCCTCCCGAGGGTTTACAGGCACTGGATTACAGGCATGCGCCACCATGCCTAGCTAACTTTTGTATTTTTAGTAGAGATGCAGTTTCACCATGTTGGCCAGGCTGGTCTTGAACTCCTGACCTCAGGTGATCCACCCGCCTTGGCCTCCCAAAGTGCTGGGATTACAGGTGTTAGTCACTGTGCCTGGCTTTTTTTTTTTTTGAAACAAGGTTTCTCTCTGTCACCCACAATCATGGCTCCCTGCAGCCTCAAACTCATGGCCTCAAGCAATCCTCCCACTTCAGCTTCCCGAGTAGTTGGGGCTACAGGCATGTACCACTATGCCCAGCTAATTTTGTAGAGTTGGGGGTCTCTACAAATACAGCCTTTTGTGATCATTCCATTTGGGAAAGATCACAGCTCCTCTTGCATTTGCTTGTCATGTGCATTCAGAAGAGCTTTGCACAGGGCCTTTGCACATGCTGCAACTCCCACTGGGAGCGAGAGTTCCCTCCATCATTGTCTATATAAGGCCTCCCCATCCTCTGTATCTCAGCCATCACTTTGTCAAGGCAGCTTTCCCATGATGCCTCCTGATTTGCTTACTTGACACTCAGGCTTCATTCCTGAAACACTGTCTTCCCTTGGTTTTCAAATGCCACATTCCTCCTGATTTTTTTCCTACCTCTCCACCTTGAGTTCAGCCTACTGAACTTGGCTATTTATTTATTTATTCCAGACAGGATCTCACCCCGTCACACAGGCTGGAGGGCAGTGGTGCGATCATAGTTCACTACAGCCTTGAACTCCTGGGCTCGAGTGATCCTCCCACATCAGCCTCCCACATAGCTGGGACTAGAGGTGTGCACCACCACACCTGGCTATTTATTATTATTATTATTTGTAGAGATGGGGTCTCCCATGTTGCCTAGGCTGTTCTTGAACTCCTGGGCTCAAGTCATCCTGCACCACAGCCTTCCAAAGTATTGAGATTACAGTCGTGAGCCACTGTGCCCAGTCAATTTCCATTCTTTATAAATTAACAGGTCTTAGATACTGTTAAAGCAGCACAAAAGGACTAAGCAACTGACTGTAGCAAAAAATACATTGAACTTGGTTATTTTATTTTTATTATTTTTTGAGACGGAGTCTTACTCTGTCATCCAGGCTGGAGTGCAGTGGTGCAATCTCAGTTCAGTGCAACCTCTCCCTCTTGGGTTCGAGAGATTCTCCCACCTCAGCTTCCTAAGTAGCTGGGATTACAGGTACCTGCCATCACACCCAGCTAATTTTTGTATTTTTAGTAGAGATGGGGTTTCACCATGTTGGCCAGGCTGGTCTCAAACTCCTGACCTCAGATGATCCACCCGCCTCAGCCTCTCAAACTGCTGGGATTACAGGCATGAGCCACCGTGCTCGGCCTAAACATGGTTATTTTAAATACAGAAATTCTTCAAGGCTCCTTTATGGACCCACCCACCCCCCGCCCTTTTTTGGTGCTCTTTCCTTCAGTTGTGATTTTAGGTACCATTTAATTCCCATGACCTCTCACTTCTCTGAGTTTCACCTCACATCTTCATGAGAATGTCTCAAAGGCAACTCAGCTGAGGCCAGGTGTGGTGGCTCACACCTATAATCCCAGCACTTTGGGAGGCAGAGGCAGGAGGATTACTTGAGGCCAGGATCTGGAGGCTGCAATGAGCTATGATCGCCCCACTGCACTCTAGCCTGGGTGACAGCACAAGATCTCCTGTCCCAGCCTCTTAAAAAAAGAAAAAGGAGCAATTCGGGCAGAGTGTGGTAGCTCACACCTATAATGTCAGCATTTTGGGAGGTCAAGGCAGGCGATCACTTGAAGTCAGGAGTTTGAGAGCAGCCCGGCCAACATGGTGAAACCCCGTCTCTACTAAAAATACAAGTTAGCTGGGTGTGGTGGCATGTGCCTGTAATTCCAGCTCCTCGGGAGGCTAAGGCAGGGGAATCCCTTAAATCCTGGAGGCAAAGGTTGCAGTGAGCCGAGACTGCGCCACTGTACTCTAGCCTGGGCAACAGAGTGAGACTCTGTCTCAAAAAAACAAACAAACAAAAAGGCCAGGTGCAGTGGCTCAGACCTGTAATTCCTGCACTTTGGGATGCCGAAGTGGGCGGATCATGAAGTTAGGAGTTCGAAACCAGCCTGACCAACATGGTAAACCCTGTCTCTACTAAAAATACAAAAATTAACAGAGCATGGTGGCGTGCCCCTGCAATCCCAGCTACTCAATAGGCTGAGGCAGGAGAATCGCTTGAACCCAGGAGGCAGAGGTTGCAGTGAGCCAAGACCACTGCACTTCAGCCTGGGTGACAGAGAAAGACTCCATCTC
>NW_016107397.1:933216-948040 GCF_001604975.1 Cebus imitator
TTTTTTTGCGACAACCTCTGGCTCTGTTGCCCAGGCTGGAGTGTGCAGTGGTGCCACCATAGCTCACTGCAACCTCCGCCCCCTGGGCTCAAGCAATCCTCCTGCCTTAGCCTTCCAAGTAGCTGGAACTTCAGGCATGAGCCACCACACCCAGCTAACTTTTGTATTTTTTGTAGTGATAGGGTTTCTCCATCTTGTCCAGGCTCGCCTCTAACTCCTAGACTCAAGCGATCCACCTGCTTGAGCCTCCTGAAGTGCTGTGATTACAGGCGTGAGCCCCCGCGGCCACCCTATGCTTTAAATGGAGTAGGCTCACCTTGGCATTCTGCCACTTGGAGCAGAAAAGTCTAGCTGCAGGCAAGTGTCCCCGTCTTTGGTATTTATCCAGTTCACCTTCCCACTGAGTAAGGTGATCCCACTGGTTCTTTGATCTCCGTAGCTAGAGATGCTGGCTTCTGATTACCTGCCTCATTCTCTGCTTACATGATGAGTCATTTGGGCCAATTCTCCTGCTTACCAAGCCCAGCCTTTCCCCATCTATGTCTCCCCTGCAGGCCCCCTGGCTTAACACACTGGCGGTGTTAGGTTGAAGCCAATCATGCTGTGGAAAGGTGGCCCTGCAGCCCAGCCCGGCTCTGTTGGCTCCCTCTGTAAATCCTCTGGTAGCTGTGACTGGCTTGCTCTGAATCCCTTTATGACCGGTAGCTTCTGTTTCTGTGCAGAATTGGTCACATCGCATTTTAAAGTAACAGGTTACTTTGCATCTCAAGGGTGCAGAGGGAGGAGCCATAGCCTGAACGCCCAGATTTTATGAGGTTTGACCTTCTAGATGACAGGTTTTAAAAAAAAAATTATATATGTATATGCATATATATTTTTTTCTTTTTTTTTTGAGACAGAGTCTCGCTCTGTTGCCCAGGTGCAATCTTCGCTCACTGCAACCTCTGCCTCCTGGATTCAAGCGATTCTCCTGCCTCAGCCTCCCAAGTAGCTGTGACTACAGGCACATGCCACCACACTTGGTTAATTTTGTGTATTTTTAGTAGAGACAGGATTTCACTGTGTTAGTCAGGATGGTCTTGATCTCCTGACCTTGTGAGCCACTCACCTCCCAAAGTGATGAGATTACAGATGTGAGCCACCGTGCCTGGCCAAATATATTTTTTTAGACAGGGTCTCTGTCACCCAGGCTGGAGTGCAATGGCGTAATCATGGCTTACTGCAGCCTCGACCTCCGCAGGGCCTCACCTGATTCTCCCATCTCACTCTCCCTAGTAGCTGGGACTACAGATGCACACCCCCATGCCCAGCTTTTTTGTATTTTTTATAAAGACAGGGTTTTGCCATGTTGCCCAGGCTGGTCTCAAACTCCTTGCCTCAAGCAATCCTCCCACCTCAGCCTCCCAAAGTGCTGGGATTATAGGCATGAATCACTGTGCCCAGCGTGAATCAGTGTTAACCAGTTCTGGACTTTCTATTTGATCATTCCCACGGACAGGGTAGTAAACAAGGAGGATGGAACATGTTTAAGAAGTGCAAACAGATATTTTTTTTTTTTTTTTTTTTTTTTTTTTTTTTAGAGATAAGGTCTTGCTGTGCTGCCCAGGATAGAGTGCAGTGGCAAGATCATAGCTGGCCAGTCAATCACCACCACGCTCCATTGCCAGGCGGAAATATTTATTTGAAAAATTGAAAACACAGATGCAATGTATTATACAAAGAAAGGTCTTAATACCATAATAAAAGTATTGTTGGAGGGAAACAGAAGCCAGTGGTCACCTGCCCTGGGAAGGTAGGCACTCAGTGAAAAATGAAATTCATTTCAAGGAACTACCCTAATGGAAAACTGGGGGAAAGATTAAAAACAGAAGAAAAACAAACCCAACCCTATCCCTGCAAACCAAAGTGTGAAAGAGTTTGTTCTAAGTTTGAGACAATTGCGTTGTCACCAAGATGTAACCGAACCCCCTCGGTTTGCCCCTATGAGTGGTAATCAGTTTCATTTAGGGCCTTCAAACCTGAGGTAGTTGAGGGTCACCTGAAAGACATGTCTGGAAAAATCTACTCTCAGAATTGAACCCAACGGGATTTGAATAGTTTCCTTTTGTTTTGGCTCCTGACAACACCACGGAATGGTGCTGATCCTGTATTTGGCCTGGACCTGGGAGAGGAAGGAATTTGACAGCAAACAGCTGGCCTGGTTTGCTGTGTCGATGGCTGGCAGGTCCATGGTGGTGGTTTTCTATGCTACACGTGGTGCAGTCTTTGGAGGACAAGGATGGCAGAGAAAGAGCAAAGCCAGTTTGCTTGGAAAACCAATGTTGGAACTGAAGGCTTTCACTGGCAGGATTTCCAGAGATTTGGAAAGGTGGTAGAAGGCAGCAAGATACTGACTGGCTATTAAAGACCAGGGTCAAGTGGAGCCGGGAGACCCCTCTAGACTAAGGAGCTAGAGAGAACTTCTCAGCTGCAAGCTGAGAACTAGCTCCTCCGCAGGGTTGAGAGACCAAAGCCAACTAATCTGACTAGAGCGACATGTACATGTGATCCCCATGTTACCTGGTGGCATACACCTTGCTGTCTGACTTGGTAGCTGGGACGGTTCCAAGAAAAGATGCTCTAGACAGTGGTTCTTCCAGCCACTGGGTTAAGGGACCCGTACTCCAGTGGGATTTTGGGGATACTGCTATGGACGGCCACATCAGCAAACGATCTAAACTAGTCTCATTTAAACTCCTTCCTCAGATATAAAATGACCCTGCCAAGGTGGCTCTTCTCTTCTATTTCTTTCTTTCCTTTTTTTTTTTTTTTTGAGACTGAGTCTCACTGTGACCCAGGCTAGAGTGCAGTGGCGTGATCTCGGCTCACTGAAACCTCTGGCCCTCGGGGTTGAAGTGATTCTCCTGCCTCAGCCTCCCAAGTGGCTGGGATTATAGGTGCCCGCCACCACGACCAGCTAATTTTTGTATTTTTAGTAGAGATGGGTTTTCACCGTGTTGGCCAGGCTAGTCTTGAACTCCTGACCTCAGGTGATCCACCTGCTTCAGCCTCCCAAAGTGCCTGGGATTATAGGCATGAGCCACCTCGTCCAGCCTCTTTCTCTTATGATGTAAACAAACATCTTTTCTCTAGAGGTCTCAGGGTACTGCATTACAAACTTAAGTAACAGATGCGGTTGTTTTTCAACCTCTTGTCGATCCTAAGCCATTATTTTGTTGCTGTCTCGTCTTGTCATGACCCATTTACATTTACCCAAGACTTATCACTAGTGATGCTCAGTGACTCATTTAAAGGCTGGCAGGTTCATTTTTAGCTTTAAGATGTGATTCCCGTTTTAATCCAAGGTGTGTCATCACATACTTCACCTTCATTTTTAGAAGAGTCACAATAGGACAATTTGATTTTGTCTAGAGAATGGGGTGGCTGTTCTAATCTGAGCTATTACAAAAGTAATTATGTGACATCTGACAGGTACTTCCTCATGTGACACTGAATTAGCTTCTGCTTCAGTGCACTTCTGTTTAAGTGCTTTCTTAACCGCTATGACTCAGGCTCAGTTGATAAGGTTTTAAACATTTCTGTGGCTTCTTTTTAGAGAGAGTATTATTCAGAGAATTTTTTCTTTTTCTTTTTAAAGAGATGTAGTCTTGCTCTGTCACTCAAACTGGAGTGCCGTGGTGCAATCATGGCTCACTGCAGCCTCAAACTTCTGGGCGGGGCTCCGACAGAGAATCTTTTTTTTTTTTCTTTTTTTTTTTTTTTTTTGAGATAGGGGCACAATCAGGGCTCACTGCAGCCTCGACTTCCCAAGCTCAAGAAATTCTCTTGCTTCGGCTCCCCAACTAGCTGAGACTACAGGCATACACCATCATGCCCAGCTAATTTTTTTTTGTTTTAGTCTTAGTAGAGACGAGGTCTTGCTACGACACTCAGGCTGGTCTCAAACTCCTGGGTTCAAGCAATCCTCCTGCCTTGGCCTCCCAAAGTGCTGGGATTACAGGCATGAGCCACTGCACCTTGCTGGGTAGAGAATCTTAATTTGATCCAATACACTAGAATTTTTGCCCCATCGGTAATTTGGAGCCTATAACTTGGAATGGCTGAGATCTAGAAGGGAGGACTAGCCACTTTTGGAAATATTGACCCACATCAAGAATACACTGATTGGGTTAGTTGCCACAACCGGGACAGGGATGCTTACGCACCATTCCTTCTGAACCTTGAAGCAAATACTAAGCAGAAGGCAGCATTCAACATAATACTGCCCAATTTCTACTGCCGATACTTCCTTAGCCTAGTATGGAGGTCACATGTCTGTGTATGGTCATCCGAGGTCCTGGGAGAGGATTTTTTGAATGTCCCACTTAGAAAATGCACAGAGAGGGAGTTGGGGAAGGGGGTGGGTTAGGGAGAGGGGGGTTGGTTCACAGTGATCAAATAGAAGTCTCACTACCCGTCATGTAGCAAAACCTAGCAGTGTTCCGTTGGGGCAGATCCTGGGAAGTGCTTGATGGCTACCACCAATGAGTTGCTATAGATAAAGAAGGAAGACGCTGTTTTTTTCCAAGATCAGAAGGTCACTTAAATGCTGGGGTCCACCTAGAAGAGGAAATGTGCCACTGGACTGTCCACCCCTAGTAAGCTGTTCATGTGCCCTCTGTCCTCACCCTGTCCACAGGGCAGCGAGAGCCTGGGGCATGTGGCTGACGGGAGTTACAGCCACTGGTTCCCTCCTTTCTCATTTTCTCTGACCCCGGAGCTCTGAACGGTCTCCTTGCTGTGGGATCCGAGTCAGTAACGGTCCAGCACCTTGGCCTTGCTTCTGATTCTTGAAGGCTGATGTAGCCGGGCAGAAAGATGAGCCTTGCCATAGTCACACCTGAAGTCCTGACTGCTCCAAGCATTTCTCCGTAGGCTGTTGCTGTTTAAGGAGGTTAGTAATAAACATTAAGGGCAGCAAACCAAGTATAGGACTCTTTCCTGATGGGAGCAATTGCACCTGATCTTCCGGGTTTGTCAATTGCGTAGAAGGTGGAATGATCCTCCGAATCAAGAGGATGCCAAGGCAGGCATCTGCAGAAAGGAGTTGGGGATCACTCCCATGCTCCTTCTCTGGGCCAAGGGAGATGGCCCACGTGACACAGACCATTCACAGTTCATTCCAGGGGAAGTAGTGTTGCTGATCTCACCAGCTCCATTCAAGCATGTGATAAAGGTTTTTGAGCCTGGTCTCGGGAACTCCTAAGAAATGTGTCCTGTGAAGACCTGGGCTATGCGCACCCTCTTGTCCCTCTTTCTGTTGTCCTCTCCCTTGTGAAGGTGGACAGATGCTTTCCGCCGGGGTTCAGCTTTAGGAGGGAAAGGCACTCGCTCTGCTTCTGCCTTTTGAGGAAAGTTGTCACTCAGCAGCTCCGCCTGACCCTGAAGCGTGGCCTGGGTGGGACAGCACCTGCTCAGCGTGGAGGCGGAGGTGGAGCACCAAGGAGAGGCCTGGGCAGCACCATCGCCGGAGCTGCCACAGTGGGGGGCCCCGGAGACTCAGCCCCAGGGGTGTGCCCTTTGGGAGAGTTGGCTATTTGAGTGAAAATTAAAAAGAAAAAACCACCAAAATACCCAACCAACCACCATAAGAAGCAGTGGAAATCCATGGCACTGCCCAAAGAGGGAGAGAATGGCCTTGGCATTCACAGCCAGGACACTCCTGCTGTCCCTCTGACTGTGCAGATTTCAGGGTAGTGTCCTGGTTTGGAATCCATCAGCCCTCTGATGCTCACAAGTTTATGTAAATGATGAAACTGAAAAGACTGAGAAGAAAACAGAAAAGAAAAAGCATAAGCTCTTCCCTCTCCAAGCTGTCAACAAACAGCAAGCAGCCCCTCTCTTAAGGATACCCATTGCGTGGGGGTCAAGCAGTCAGCAGGACTGGATGGAGGTCCTCTCTGTTGAGTGGCCCTGCCCCCTACCATCCTTCTTTGGACCTTGGCTTGCTCATGGGCAGCACTGGCCAGCCTGGATGCTAATTAGGGAGGCGGGGAAAGAACAGAGATGACCATGGGCCCAAACAGAAAGTGTGTCACTATGGAGGGAGTCTTTGGAAGAGTCATGCAGGTCCTCGGCATGGGGTAATGGCAGTGGTGTGGCTGCCCCTGGGACTTCAAGGATTTGGCCTGTGGCTAGGGAAATAACACACACAGAGATGGGTAACAAGGATTTGCACTGACATATGGCGTGTTGGTTTGGCTCTATTCTTTTTCGGTTACCGCTTCTTGCAATGTCGGTGGAGATGCTTCTGTTCCTAAAAGACAATGATAATTTATGTTGCAAAGCACTCCCTGCATGCGTGCATTCACTTAACCAACAAAGCCTGCCACCATGTGGGTCTCGAAAATACATTATAATCATAACCATGGTGTAATCACCTAGTCCCCAAGTTTGGTGTCTAGGAATGACTAGGATCTGTCTATGGTTGGTGCCCAGAGTCAGTCAAGTCCAATAAGAGTCAACAATCTTGGCTGTGATCAAGCTGACTGCTTTCGACATGCAGACAGCAACATACAGACTCGAGGTGATGGATGGCAAGTCTCTGGGCTGGCAGGCTAAACGTGACTCCATGACACTCCATTTCTCAGCAACTGATTCCTCCTATCTTTTGGCAATTGATGTCCTTCACTGGCTCTAGATAGTCAGAACCTCGTAATTCACTTGTCTCTGTCTGTCAGATCTCCACTGACCACTATTCATTCATTTTACAACTCTCTCCTGGCCAGAAACTAAATTCCCAGGGAGTCGACGGGCTAGCTGGTCCTGGGAGGGAATGACAGTGAATGAGTTATAATCAATGTTTAGGTCTTAAAAGGTAACAACAAAAGCTTTCAATTCACCACAATTTCACCCAGAGTTAGGCTTAAAGGTTATTTACAACTCAAGAGAAAACAGATTCTATGAAGAGAGAAGAGAAGGAAGAAGCCACCGATCTGGTGGGTTCCTTGTTCTGTTCCATTCTAGGGGAAGGCCCTGGCCACACAGCTTCCCCTCCCTCCTTGGAGTCAGCTCACCTTCTTCCCAGCCCTCGGCAACACCAGCAAGCTCGTAGTGCTTTTTCCGAAGCTCTCCCAGTTTTTGACGCTCCTTCTGCAATTCATTTTCTAGCTCTAGCACCCTAACCTGCAAGGCAAAGTAAGTGGGATTTTCTTTTGATCGGCTCTCTAAGTTTTATTTATTTATATTTTTTATCGAGACGAGGTCTTGCTCTGCTGCCCAGACTGGTAGTGAAATCCTGGCCTCAGGCAATCCTCCTGTCTTGGCCTCCTAAAGTGCTGAGATTACAGGCATGAAACACCAAGCCTACATCTACCTTACTTTGATCATCCGCTTTCTGCTGCATTGTGGCTTTCCTCTTCTTCCGTATTATTCACCCTGTCTCCATACTTTATCCAGTCCTCAATTTCAATTCTCTTCTCTGCTCTAATTTTTCCATTCTCCCATTCATTTATCTATCCCAATAGCTCTTACGTTTTACTCACTGTGATCCTCTACTGGAATTGAATGATGCTTTACAAATGCCTAAATGGGAGGTGGGCTTATCTTCCGTTCCTCTGATAAATCACTATCTAAAAACAACTCTAATGTTTAGCCTCACCGTATGGTGAGTTCCAATCTAGTTGTAACCCTTCTTCAATCCTAGTTCCTTGGAAACCCAGGTAGGAACCAAATACTATGGTTCTGATACCTTTCAGGTATTTGTGCAACTTAGGCTTATTATTGCTACAAGAAAAAGCATGGACAATCTTACTAAAGGAAAGGGTGATCTTGGCTAGCTCTATTTCTCATTAATGAAATTTATTTTATTTCTTAATTCAAGGAATATTTGCTGGCTGGTTGTGGTGGCTCATGCCTGTAATCCCAGCACTTTGGGAGGCCAAGGCAGGTGGATCACTTGAGGTCAGGAGTTTGAGACTAACCTGACCAACATGGTGAAACCCAGTCTCTACTAAAAATATACAAAATTAGCCAAGTATGGTGGCACATGCCTATAATCCCAGGTACTTGGGAAGCTGAGGCAGGAGAATTGCTTGAACCCAGGAGGCAGAGGTTGCAGTGAGTCGAGATTGTGCCATTGCACTCCAGACTGGACAACAAGAAAGAAACTCCATCTCAAAAAAAAAAAAAAAGTATTTGCTGAGCACTGATCATGTATACCAGGCTGTTATAGGTGCTGGAGACACAGTGGTAAACAGACAGACAGTGTCCCTGCTTACCTTGTAGAGGGAAGGGACAAACAAATGAAGAAGAAAAGATCAGATTATAAAGAAATTATACAGGGAGATGTGAAAAATACTATGAAAAGTCAGTCAAGTCTATTCTCAGTCATTTTTCACCATATGTGGCCTTAAGAGCTCAGCTGTCTGGAGCCCTGGAGAATATTCCAGGCAGAAGAAACAGCCAGAGCAAAGGCTCTAAGGCAAGACAAATCCGGAGGTGTTGGGAGAAGGAAGGAAGTTGTATATGAGACATACGAGAGAGGGGTAGGGTTGCGAGAGGAGGTTGAGAACCACGCAAGAATCATTTTTCACCCAGGCTCATGGCCCAATGAGGAGCTTGGATGTTGTACATGCAAAGGAAAGCCATTGGGAGGATTTAAGCAGAGAGGAGTCATCCTGAGATTTACATTTCTAAAATAAATCACATAGAGAATGAGTGAACTGTAGAGGGTCAAGAGTAGAAGCAATTAGACCCAGTGAAGTGGTTCATTTTTTGTTTTGAAACTTTTTATTATGGAAAAAGTAAAATGTCTGCAGAGATATGGAGACTACTAGAGTGACCTCACTGTGCTCTCCACCCAGCTCCACCAACTAACTAACCATATGGCCAGACTTGCATCTGTAACACTCTTTGCTATTCTCCCCACCATCCGACACTGCCACGGGTTTATTACTGTCTTTATTTTTAGAGACAGTGTCTCACTCTGTCACACAGGCTGGAGTACAAGAGCATGGTCACAGCTCCCTGAAGCCTCAAATTCCTGGGCTCAAGTGATCCTCCTGCTTCAGCCACCAAAGTAGCTGGGACTACAGGCATGTGCCACCAAGCTTGGCTAATTTTTAATTTCTGTGTAGAGACGGGGTTTCTTTATTGTAGCCCCAGCTTGTCTTGAACTCCTGGTTAAGCAATCCTCCCACCTTGGCCTTCTGAAGTACTGGATTATAAGCATGAGTCACTGCACCCAGCCCACCACAGGATTCTTTTAAAATGACTATGCATATAACATTATAGGTAAGTTGTTTTTGTAATAGTTCAGGAGTCAGACAATGGTGGGTAGGAAGATGGAAAGAAGCGCAAAGATTAAGGTTTTGTTTTGTGATTTAGAGTTGACAGGACTTGCAGATGGATCGGATGTAGAGGGTGAAGGAAAGAGAGGAATCAAGGATGACTGTCTGTGGCTCAGCACCCAGTGGGTGGTGGGGGTGCCATTTACTGAGATGGAACAAACAAGGGGAGGGACAGAGTGCAGTGTGAGGGACACCAAGAGGCCTATTTTGGACATTAGTTATGCTTGAGATGCTTCTAGGGCATTAGTGGGGAGTTATCAAGAAGGCTGCTGGGTAAGTATGGAGCTCCAGGAGAAGATCTAAGTTGGGGAGAAGAATTTGGAATTTATCCACATATAGGTGGTATTTAAAGTCAAGAAGGGACGGGTGCAGTGGCTCATGCCTGTAATCTCAGCACTTTGGGAGGCTGAGGCAGGCGTTATCACTTGAGGTCAGGAGTTTAAGACCATCCTGGCCAACACAGTGAAACTCACCTCTACTAAAAATATAAAAATTAGCCAGGCGTGGTTGCAGGTGCCTGTAATTCCAGCTACCTGGGAGGCTGAGGTGGAGAATTACTTGAAGCCAGGAGGCAGAGTGGGTTCTGCAGTGAGCCGAGATTGTATCACTATACTCTACCCTGGACAACACAGCAAGACTCTGTCTCAAAAAAAAAAAAAAAATAATAATAATAAAGTCAAGAGGGACTGAGTGAGACCACTAAGCAGAAGTCCTTTCAGTATTCAGACAGAAATTTGGGTTTTCTGGTGATCTGTGTCTTTTCCTAAAGACGCTGAGCCAGGTGTAGTGGTTCATGCCCATAAGTCCAACACTTTGGGAGGCTCAGGTGGGAGAATCGCTTGAGCCCAGAAGTTTGAGACCAGCCTAGGCAACATAGTGAGAACCCCATTTCTACAAAAATTAAAGAAGCTGGGTGCAGTGGCTCACACCTGTAATCCCAGCACTTTGGGAGGCCGAGGTGGGCGGATCACCTAAGGTCAGGAATTCAAGACCAGCCTGGCCAACATGGTGAAACCCCATCTCTACTAAAAATACAAAAATTAGCCAGGCATGATGGTGCACACCTGTAATCCCAACTACTTGGGAGGCTGAGGCAGGAGAATCGCTTGAACCTGGAAGGCAGAGGTAGCAGTGAGCTGAGATCATGCCACTATACTCCAGCGTGGGTGACAGAGCAAGACTCCATCTCAAACAAAACAAAACAAAACAAAAATAAAACAAACAACAACAAAAACACAGGAAAAAAAAGAAAAATTAGCTGGGCATGGTGGTGTGCACCTGTAGTCCCAGTTACTCAGGAGGCTGAGGCAGGAGGATCCACCTGAGTCCAGGAGTTTGAGGCTGTAGTGAGCTGTGATCACACAACTGCACTCCAGCCTGGGCAACAGAGCAAGGCCCTGACTCAAAGAGAGAGAGAAAAAAAAGTGCCGAGTGACTCATCTTGGAGTGGTTTAACAATTCCAATTTGAAATTCACCCCAAAACTGATGACCAATAATTCTAGAAAAACAATGTCAATTTTTTTTTTTAAGGACCTTGCTGTTACCTATATTGCATGGCATGACTTTATAGAACAACAGAGAGAAATAATGGTATTGTCTTTGATGAGTTAACAGGATTTTCTCTCTTAAAACTAAAGGTCATACACAAATAATACCAGAAGTCTAAAACCATGCTTATAGTAAGACTATTAGATCTGTGGATATTAAGAGCTCCCTGATAACATTTAGAGGAGCATTAGTCCAAGGCTAGTGGGAAAGAGTTAAGATTCTGATCTTGGCTGGGCACGGTGGCTCACGCCTGTAATCCCAGCACTTTTGGAGGAAGACTGAGGCAGGAGGACTGTGTGAGGCCATGAGTTCGAGACCAGCCTGGGCAACATAGTGACACCCCCATCTTTATTTTTTAAAAAAGGGAGAGGCGTGCTGACTCATGCCTGTAATCCCAGCACTTTGGGATGCCGAGGTGGGAAGATCATGAGGTGAGGAGTTCGAGACCAGCCTGGCCAAATGGGAAAACGCTTTCTCTACTAAAAATACAAAAATTAGCTGGGCATGGTGGCGCATGCCTGTAGTCCTAGCTACTTGGGAGGCTGAGGCAGGAGAACTGCTTGAACCCAGGAGGCAGAGAGTGCAGTGAGCTGAGATCATGCCATTATACTCTAGCCTGGACAACGGGATGAGACGCTGTCTAAAAAACAAACAAACCAAGGATTCTGATCTGCACTAATCACCCTCTCCACCTCCGCTGTCTCTTCCAGCTTGATTTACATTCCGTCTTGGATTAGTAGGTGCGTCTGTGTTCATTTCCACCCAGGTATCTTTCTCTCTGGCTTTTCTCCATAAGAATAATATTTAGAGTCCATGTCTAGGCAATAGAGGCTATCTAGACTTAGAGACAGAGTTCTCACCTGGGAATCCATCTCTTGGCGTTTGATCTGTGTCAGCGTCATGCTTGAGAAGTCCATGTTGTCTGCAAGGATGGAAACAAGAAGGTCTTATCAAATTCTACGCTGGCTGACTGGCACCTGAGAGGTGGCCAATGGCAATGCCCTGTGGAAACACCTGGTTTGCCATCTGTCAACACAGCATGAAAGTAACCAAGGGGGCTGGGTGTGGTGGCTCACTCCTGTAATCCTCGCACTTTGGGAGGCTGAGGTGGGCGGATCATGAGGTCAGGAGTTTGAGACCAGCCTGGCCAACATGGTGAAACCTCATCTCTACTAAAAATACAAAAATTATCTGGGTGTGGTGGTGAGCACCTGTAATCCCAGCTACCTAGGAGGCTGAGGCAGGAGAATCACGTGAACCTAGGAGGTGGAGGTGGCAGTGAGCCAAGATCGCACCACTGCACTCCAGCCTGGGTGACAGAGTGAGACCCTGTCTCAAAAACAGAAATAAAGAAAAAATAAAATAAGAAAAATATGAAAGAATGTAGACACAGTACTGTGGGATTTGGGATCTCAGGACAAGACGCAGAGAAGAGCTCAACAGAGTGGATAGGAAAAGCATCTCTTCGGAAAGGCTACCTGTCTCCTCGATCTGTGATTTGCCAGAGATGGTTGAGGCCACGACGCTGGCAGTGGCCTGGTTCACTCCCCGAGAGGCCTGCTGCAGCTGGGCTAGGTTGGGGCTGTCCTTATCAGCTTTCACCTAGCAGGACAAAGCGGATTTAGGTTCACACAATACCTAGAACAACAAGGACTGAATTAAATAATTCCTCTGATGGTTCTTAACACACATGTGTGGGCCAAATGGTAATCACCAATCAATTTCTGAAAATCCACTGCCTATAGAGTCAGCTCCTGACATATCTGTCATATACAAAATTATTCCTGGCCTCTTTGCTTGGTGGCTCCCAAACTCTAAGCATTATCACTTATTTGGACAGTGTACCCAGTTATGGAAACCAATTTGGGATGACCAGAAATAAGGACAAATAAAGAAAACTCTGGGAGACTGTGAAACTCTTCAAAGAATTTTGGGTACCAGCTTTACATGAAAATTAGTTGGGGGCATTGATGATATCGATTCAAAAAAATTTTTTTGTTTTTCAGAAAGAGATTCACTCTCATCACCCAGGCTGGAGTGCAATGGCGTGATCTCATCTCACTGCAACCTCTGCCTCCCAGGTCTAAGCGATTCTCCTGTCTCAGCCTCCCCAGTAGCTGGGATTACAGGTGCCCACCACCACACCTGGCTAAGTTTTGGATTTTTAGTAGAGATGAGGTTTCAACAGTTTGGCCAGGCTGGTCTTGGACTCCTGACTGCAAGTGATCTACCGGCCTTGGCCTCCCAAAGTGCTGGGATTACAGCCATGAGCCACCACGCCTGGCCTGATTCAAATTTGAAGGCTAACAAGAAGGGGTTGTGGAATCTCAGAGCCAATCCGGGTAACCTGTTTATGAGGCCAACCTATTCCGTATTCGAATGTTTCTTGAATTCCAGGACTGCTAATCAGAAGTTGGCATTGCTGGGACTCTCTAAGGCGACTTGTGACAGATGTGAGAAAAGCCATGAGGGACACGTGTGGTGCGCTGGGTACAGGCATTCCTTGCTGTCACACGAAAGGCTTTTAGAAGAGGATGGTGTGGGACCCTTAAGAGGCTGAATTTTTATTTGGGATTGGATCCACTTGAGCCATGGATTAATCATCTGTTCTCAGGGCCAGTTCCATCCCATCATCCAAGTACTGTCTAACCTAGCCAAGTACTCTCCAACTCCTAAGTACTCTCGAACCTAGCCAAGTACCGTCTAACCTAGCCAAGTACTCTCTAACACAGTGAAGTACTGCCTAACCCAGCCAAGTACTCTTTAGCCTAGCCTAGTACTCTCTAACCACGGCGTCCAGGGTCCTAGGAGGTCCAGCACAGGTCCTACCTTGGATGCAGCCACAAGCTGGGCTGTGCTAGCAGCAATTTCATGTGAACACACCATTAGCTCCTCAAATTTCCCTCTGCCTTGTACCACCAGATCAGCTGCATCCCTGGTAGAAAAGGACAAGAGGGACTAGGTTACAGGTAGATGAGCTGTAACTTCCCCACGATCCCACCTCCAGATGACCCCATTGCCCTTAGCTAAATAGGGAGGGGAAGCTGCCTGCCCTGTGTCACCCTGGGTGAGCCATGCTCCCGTGTAAGCTCAGTCCTATTGACTTTCTGATCAGCAGTTCATTTCTAAGGGACATATAATTATTTTTTTTTCCTTTTAAGCTATTGTTTGGAGTTGATCAATGGAAGAGTGGTTGGGGAAGGAGCCTTGGCACCAATGGGCACTTACACCATGACAGTGGCTCCCCAGCCCACAGCCTTGGAAGCTGAGATGAGTCCTTCTGTCCACCGAGAGTTCTTGGCATAAAACTCTTTAGGGGATGCTGTACCCTAGGGAAGTGAAAAATAGTAATAGCCACCTTTTACTGAGCACGTACTATATGGCAGGTGCTTATAGATATCTATTATCCCAAATCAACCTCACAGTAACTGGGAGATGTAAATGTTAGTATTCCCATTTTACAATAAAGAAAAAGATTCAGAGACAAAAATGGCTTTTCCAGCTGGGTGCAGTGGCGCATGCCTGTAATCCCAGCACTTAGGGAGCCCGAGGCAGGCAGATCACTTGAGGCCTGGAGTTTAAGACCATCCTGGCCAACATGGTGAAACCCCGTCTCTACTAAAAGTACAAAAATCAGCTGAGTGTGGTGGTGGGCACCTGTAGTCCCAGCTACTTGGGAGGCTGAGGCAGGAGAATTGCTGAACCCAGGAGCCACAGGTTGCAGTGAGCCAAGATCGCGCCACCGCACTCCAGTCTGGACGACAGAGCAAGATTCCATCTCAAAAAAATATAAAAATTAGTTGGGTGTGGTGGTGGGCACCTGTAATCCCAGGTACTCAGGAGGCTGAGTCAGGAGAATCGCTTGAACCCGGGAGGAGGAGGTTCAGTGAACCTAGCACCGCACTCTAGCCTGAGCAAGAGAGCGAGACTCCATCTCAAAAAAAAA
>NW_016107397.1:948131-959444 GCF_001604975.1 Cebus imitator
AAAAACCCCCAAAAACCCCAAACAACAAAACAACAAACAAACAAAAAGGCTTTTCCCAAGGTCATGCAGGAAATAAACGGAAGTAAATCTTGGGCTTTTCTGCCTCCAAAGCCTGTAGCGTTTCTACCATACCACAACATTTCTGTATTGTACATGTAAGAACATATATTCACAGATGAATAAGTTATGCTCTGAAAAGAGTCTAGCCACTCTCTGCTATTTGCTAAAAAAAGGAGACTACACAGTTAATACATTTAAAACAATATTTCTACTTAGATTTGAAAAATGTTTTTATGCTTTGGAAGTGTCTGATAGTCTGAGAATCTGCAGATAATCCTTGTGCCGTCCATCTTTTGATTTTAGAAACAGAAAACATCAGCTCTCAGGAAGATAAAAGGCATCAGCAAAGCAGGCCTGGCCGCTTGCTTCATGGCACCGTTCTCCGGCTCGTTAACCCCTCCCTGGACCTGTGCTTCCCAAGCTGCGACAGCATATGGGAAAATGGGAAAGAAAACAAGACAATGCTAACACCAGCAAAGGCATGAGACCACGAAGTGATGTGTGGATAAGAGGCTGACAGCAGAGTCTGCCTGTAAGGGTGAACTGACCCTGCTGTTGGAAACAGACAAGGAAGAACTCCCTGGGAAAAGTCAGTCTGAAAGTTGGCTCTCAGGATCTGCTTAGTTTGCAAAAGTCCTCCTGTCCCCCTGAGAGTACCCAGGTTTGCAATGTAAATGGGGCTCCCACAGCAAGCTCCGACAGCGTCTGCCTGTGTAAAGGGAGCTGGGGTTGGGAGACACGCCTGGTTGCCCTCTGGGGAGGTCCTAGAGCTCTGACTTCTCCCCAGGGCATCTGCTGATGTCTACAGGAGGGGCGGCTGTGTGCTCAGGTGGACACACAGAACAAGACAGCAGCATCACTAGAGTCCAGTGAAGTGGGAATCTGTCACCGATGCCTGCTCTTCCGGCCCAGGGCCCCCGCCCAGGGCCCACACCCATGCTCACCCTGCCGCTCTCCACAATCTCTCTTTGGAGGTCCTTAGAGGCCACGATCAGCACCTGAATAGCTTGCATGAGGCCTGTACAGCTACCAAGAATCCTGTCAAAGAAACAAAGTCAGGGATACACAGAGACCACGATTCAAGGTGAATGAACACGACTGTTCTCTTTTCGACCTGTAGCCAAAGGTGAGCTTGGAATGGGGAGGGGAGGTAAGGAAGGTGCTGAGATTGCTGGAACATTCTGGGGGGAGGCCCTGAAGGAGAGGCTGGGGAGTGAGAGCTCTGATTGCGGGTCTCCGTCGTAAGGAATAGTGTTTTTCCAAGGCTTCTTTTCTTTTTATTTTTTTTGAGACAGAGTCTTGCTCTGTTGCCCAGTTTGGAGTGCAGTGGCGCAATCTTGGCTCACTGTAACCTCTGCCTCCCAGGCTCAAGCGATTATCCTGCCTCAGCATCCCAAGTAGCTGGAATTACAGGCGTGCAGAACCATGTTGGGCTAGTTTTTATATTTTTAGTAAAGACGGGATTTCACCCCATTGGCCAGGCTGGTCTCAAACCCCCGACCTCAGGTGATCCTCCCTCCTCAGCCTCCTGAAGTGCTGTTTTGCAGACGTGAGCCACTGAGCCGGCCCGGGTTTCTTTTCTTCTACAGTGAAACAGCAATATGCTGTCATCATTAATACATCATTGATTATTACATCAACTCAGCACTTCCCTGTGGCTGCAACTGCTCTTCTCTAATTCCCTAATAAGTATGCGAAGTGCAGCCCAGTGCCAGGAAGACAGAACCTTGCTCCCCTGGGTCCCACCAGGCCGTGCGGACTGACCTTTCGTTCACCTCCAATTTGACTCCCGTGTCTCCTGCTCGGGATTTGCTGAGCATCTCCTGTTAAAAAGAAGCATGGTTTCTAAATGTACTTTGAATATTGAGAATCCACTAATGTCTTACTATACTTTCAATTCAACATCCTGTGGTAGCTGAGAAACCTGAATCTGGAAGTCCCCAAGTCCCTGCCCACATTCTTGAGAGAGTCAGTAAAACAATCCAGACTCTAATCTGTTCAGGGGGAGTACAGCTGCAACATGCTGGCTCTATGATCTGTGTCTTTTTTTTTTTTTTTTTGAGACAGAATCTCACTCTGTTGCCCAGGCTGGAGTGCAGTGGCGTGATCTTGGCTCACTGCAACCTCCACCTCCCAGGTTCAAGTGATTCTCCTGCCTCATCTTCTCAAGTAGCTGGGATTACAGGTGCCTGCCACCTACCCCATGCCCAGCTAATTTTTATATTTTTAGTAAAGATAGGGTTTCACCATGTTGGCCAGGATGGTCTCGAACTCCTAACCCCAAGTGATCTGCCCACCTTGGCCTCTCAAACTGTTAGGATTACAGGTGTGAGCCACCTCACCTGGCCCCACTCTTTCTTCTTATGACTGCCATCCTATAGAAATGGGATCTGAATCTTAGTAGGTGACTGTAATTAACGGAGGTTATACAACTAAGTGGTCAGTCTGCAACTTGAATCCAGGATGTTCTAAATTTTTTTTTCCCCAAAAAGGAGTCTTGCTCTGTTGCCCAGGCTGGAGAGCAGTTGTGCGATCTTCATTCACTGCAATCTCTGCCTCCCGGGTTCAAGCAATTCTCCTGCCTCAGCCTCCCAAGTAGGTGGGATTACAGGCATGTGACACCATGCCCTAATTTTTGTATTTTTAGTAGAGACCGGGTTTCACCATGTTGGCCAGGCTGGTCTTGAACTCCTGACCTCGTGATCTGCCTAGCTCAGCCTTCTAAACTGCTGGGATTACAGGCATGAGGTACTATGCCCAGCCAGAACCCAGGATGTTCTGACACCAAAGTATCAGATTCTTGAGGAAATGGATCACCTTCCCTCATGAGGACCTTCTCATTTTCTATCACTCAGAAAAACTAGTGAGTTCAGATTTTGGTCTCTCTCTCTCTTTTTTTTTTTTTACAATTTAAAAACATTTTTAGAGACAGGGTCTCAGTCTTTTCACGCAGGCTAGAGTGCAGTGGTGCAATCATGGCTCGCTGTAACCCCCCAACTCCTGGGCTCAAGTGATTCTCCTGCAGCCTCTGGAGTAGCTGGGACTGTAAGCATGTACCACCACGTCCAGCTAATTCTTTTCCTTTTTGTAGAGATGGGGTCTTGCTATGATGTCCAGGCTGGTCTTAGACTCCTAGACTCAAGTGATCTTCCCAACGTGCTGGGATTCCAGGCATGAGCCACTGTGCCTGGCAAATTCTGGTTTCTGTCTTCGGGGGTCACCATGGCCATAATGAACGACTATGGCATGTCTAATGAGCAGTGCTGCAGACAGGCAGCTGCAAACCTCCTACCTCTATTCTGGCTGTGGCGGTTGCAATAGCGGCTGAAGTGGCCGCCATCTCCTTGTCCACCAGGTCCCCCAGCTCCTCCTGCTTGATGTCCAGGCCCCTGGGCAGGAGTTCCTGTGAACACATCACAAAGGCAAAACTGACCCCGAGGCCTCCTCTGTCTTCTCCTCTGCCATCTGCAGCCCTTACAAGTTGGCAGAGGCAGGAGGCCACCCAGTGAACACCTTCGGCAAGCGTCGGGGGTTTCGGGGGGTTCTTTCACAGACCCCATCTGGTCCTCTCTGCGACGTGAACTCTGGAACCTCATGCTCCTCCTCACTTAGGACCCACCTCCTTCCAGAATGCCATCGCTGCCTCTTCCTGCAAGAGCATTCCGCCACCACTAAGACTCCAGTCCCTTAGTTGTGCAGCGTCAATTGTATTAGCTACACAGGAGGTATCTTTACAATTTTTTCTTTTTCTTTTTGAGGCAGATTCTCACTTTGTTGCCCAGGCTGGAGTGCAGTGGCACAATCTCAGCTCACTGCAACCTCCACCTCCCGAGTTCAAGTGATTCTCCTGCCTCAGCCTCCTGAGTAGCTGGGATTGTAGACATGCACCACCACACCCGGCTAATTTTTATATTTTTAGTAAAGACAGGTTTCACCATGTTGCCCAGGCTGGTCTCGAACTCCTGACCTCAGGTAATCCTCCCGCCTCAGCCTCCCAAAGTGCTGGGACTACAGGTGTGAGCCACCACGCCTGGCTGTAATTTTTTATTATTCTGAGACAGGGTCGTGCTCTCCAGAGATGGAGTGCTGTGGCATGATCACAGCTCACTGCAGCCTCGACCTCCTGTGCTCAAGCAATCCTCCCACCTCTGCCTACAGAGTAGCAGGGAGTACAGGAGTGCACTGTCATGCCTGGCCAATTGCTTTTTATAGTAGAGGTGGGGTCTCACTATGTTGCCGAGGCTGGTCTCGAATTCCTGGGCTCAAGTGATCCTCCCAGCTTGGTCTCCCAGTGTGCTGGGATTGAGTTACTGCACTTGGCCTAAACTTTTTCAAATGCTGATGATATATTCCACTTTGAACCTGACTTAACTTTGCTTCCATAGCAACCACATGAGGCAGTTACTATTCCTACCGTATAGATAGGAAGCCAAGGGTCCGAGGTAGAACCGCTTTACCACAGTCATGCTAATAAATGGCAGGGCAGGGATTTGAACTAAGCTCTGACTAATAGCAAAGGCCATGACTCTTTAAAACATGACGTGTTATACATACTAAGGTATAAAATATATATGTATGGTTCAAAGGATAAGAATAAAGATGCATGTTATCCACCACCCAACTTAAAACTTAAGGAACACTATAAGAAACATTATCAATACCTTTGAAATCCTCTTTGGACTTGTATGTGCCCTGATTCTACCTCCTTCCTCCCTGCCTTCTACCCCAAGAGACACAGAATTCAAGAAAGTGATTGTCATGTCTTATTTATTTATTAATTTTTGAGACATGGAGTCTCACTCTGTCACCCAGGCTGGAGAGCAGTGGCACGATTTCAGCTCACTGCAACCTCTGCCTCCCAGGTTCAAGCGATTCTCCTGCCTTAGCTTCCTGAGGAGATAGGATTACAGGCATGCGCCAACAGGCCCAGCTAATTTTTGTATTTTTAGTAGAGACTGGGTTTCACCATGTTGGCCAGGATGGCCTTGATCTCTTGACCTCGTGATCCACCCGCCTCGGCCTCCCGAAGTGCTGGGATTACAGGCGTGAGCCACCATGCCCTGCCCTGATCTTTGTTGTTCATTTTCTTTTTAGAGACAGAGTCTTACTCTGTCACCTGAAGTACAGCGGTGTGATCATGTTTCACTGCAGTCTTGAGCTCCTAGGCTTAGGTGGCCCTCCTGCCTCAGCCTCCTGAGTAGCTGGGACCACAAGTGCTCACCATCACACCTGGCTAACTTTTTTTATTTTTAGTAGTGATGGGGTTTTGCCATGTTTGCCAGGCTGGTCTCAAACTCCTGACCCCAGGTGATCCACCTACCTCGGTCTCCCAAAGTGCTGGGATTACAGGTGTGAGCCACCACGCCCAGCCCTATCCTCTTATTTTAACCAATATATTACAATTTATAACATTGGGGAAAAAATGGAAAAAAAATTCTACTGCAAAGAAATGGTTTTCTTATTTTTCTTTCCCATAGAGTCTATGTTTTCTCTGTCCCTATATAACTCTACCTGACCCAATTTCTGCTATACAGGACATACTCACTACTTACTGATTTATAGCAGAGGCAGGGTCTTGCTCTGCTGCCCAGGCTAGAGTGCAGTGGCACAATCATAGCTCACTGCGGCCTCCAACTCCTGGGCTCAAGTGATCCCCCTACCTCGGCATCCTGAATACCTGGGACTGCAGGTGCCTGATATCATGCCTGTCTAATTTTTAAATTTTTTTTATTTTGTAGAGACGGGGTCTCACTATGCTGACTAGGCTGATCTTGAACTCCTGTCCTCAAGTGATTCTCCTGCCTTGCCCTCCCAAAGTGCAGGGATTACAGGTGTGGGCCACCATGCTTGGTCACTACATCTTTAGTAAATGGATAAGTACACTGTTATTTCCATTTTGGGTATTACCTGCCCATCTGGATAAAAATCCTTGGAGACGGGGAGCTGCCTATATTTCTTTGATATTGTCTAGTATAGTGATGACAACACAGCAGATTCTCAGCTAACAGCCAGTGAATTCAATATAGCTGGAAAGTCCTTCAGGAGGCTAGGCTTTCCCTTTTTAAAAAAATTATTTAATTTAATTTAATTTTTTTTTTTTTTTTGAGATGGAGTCTTGCTGTCACCCAGGCTGGAGTACAGTAGCATGGTCTCAGCTCACTGCAGCCTCTGCCTTCCGGGTTCAAGCGATTCTCCTGCTTCAGCCTCCTGAATAGCTGGGATTACAGGCAGGCACCACCATGCTGGGCTAATGTTTGTATTTTTAGTAGAGACAGGTTTTCACTCTGTTGGCCAGCCTGGTCTCCAACTCCTGACCTCAAGTGATCTGCCCGCCTCAGCCTCCCAAAGTGCCTGGATTACAGGCATGAGCCACCGCACCCAGCCCGTTTAAAAAGTTTTTAATTTTTACTTTTAAAGAGGCAGGGTCTCATTTTGTTGCCCAGGCCTGTCTCAAACTTCTGGGTTCAAATGATCTTATTTTTCTTTTTCAGACAGATCTTGCTCTGTTGCCCAGGCTGGAGTGCAATGGTGCGATCTTGGCTCACTGCAACATCTGCCTCCTGGGTTCAAGTGATTCTCCTGCCTCGGCCTCCCGAGTAGCTAGGATTACAGGCAGGCACCACCATGCTGGGCTAATGTTTGTATTTTTAGTAGAGACAGATTTTCACTCTGTTGGCCAGCCTGGTCTCCAACTCCTGACCTCAAGTGATCTGCTCGCCTCAGCCTCCCAAAGTGCTGGGATTACAGGCATGAGTCACTGTGCCTGGCCTCAAGTGATCCTCCTGACTCGGCCTCCCAAAGTGCTGGGATTACAGGTGTAAGTCACTGCGCCTGGCCTCAAGTGATCCTCCGGACTCGGCCTCCCAAAGTGCTGGGATTACAGGCATGAGTCACTGCGCCTGGCCTCAAGTGATCCTCCTGACTCGGCCTCCCAAAGTGCTGGGATTACAGGCGTAAGTCACTGCGCCTGGCCAGATGTTCCAATTTTAACAATGTCTTTGTGGAATCAAGCTGTAAGTACAGAAAGAACTGCCTCAGAACATCGTCAGTTCCCTGGCCCTTCACCAGCATGCACACCCCGAAGAATAACAATGCTCCTCAATGATGCTACTGCGAGTACCTCGCCGATGGCCTTGATCTTGCTCAGGCAGTTCCTCATGGCTGTGCTGTCAGCATTCTCAAGCGTTCCCTCTTCTTCCAGGGAGGCCAGGTAGGTGAGGGTTTCCCTGCCGTACTGCTTACAGGCCTCGGTCAGTGCTAGAGATGCAAGGCAACAGACACTTTTTTTTTTTTTTTTTTTTTTTTTGAGATGGAGTCTTGCTGTCACCCAGGCTGGAGTGCAGTGGCTCGATCTTGGCTCACTGCAAACTCCACCTCCTGGGTTCAAGTGATTCTCTTGCCTCAGCCTCCTGAGTAGCTGGGATTACAGGTGCACTACCACACCCGGCTAATTTTTATATTTTTAGCAGAGACGGGGTTTCACCATGGTGGTCAGGCTGCTCTTGAACTCCTGATCTCAAGTGATCTGCCCACCTTGGCCTCCCAAAGTGCTGGGTTACAGGCATGAGCTACCATGCTCAGCCCAACAGAGACTTTTTTTTCTTTTTTTTTTTTTAAAAAAAGTGTTTCACTCTTGTTGTCCGGGCTGTAGTGCAATAGCGTGATCTCAACTCACTGCAACCTCCACCTCCAGGGTTCAAGTGATTCTCCTGCCTCAGCCTCCCGAGTAGATGGGATTACAGGCATGCACCAACATGCCCAGCTAATTTTTGTATTTTTAGTAGAGACGGGGTTTCTCCATGTTGTTCAGGCTGTTCTCGAACTCCCGACCTCAGGTGATCTGCCTGCTTCAGCCTCCCAAAGTGCTGGGGTTACAGGCGTGAGCCACCTCACCCAGGCCAACAGAGACTTTTAAAGACCCCCTGCTCCTCTGGTACATGAGCAGCCCCTCACACCCTGGTACTCACAGTCGGCAGGCTCAGGTGGGGCTCTGAGGCTGGTGGTGGCACCGTGAGCGATGGCATCGCTGCTCAAGTGGGCCAGCAAGGTTATGGAATGGAGAAGTCCACTGATGTCTGCCAGGAAAAGGAAGTTTCTCAGGTCTGGTTGATGATGTCACTTTCAGACCCTCTTCTCCCGTTTCATGAGTTACCTACACGCCTTTCCTGATGCAGGGGAAACTGTTCCCGCATTCAGGTGCTTCTGAACCCTGTCCCACCGTCACTAATGACAGAGACTCTCCTTGGCCCTTCTTACCTTCTGGGCAGGCCAGATACTGCCTCCAGCTTTTGTCCAGTTGCTCGATGCAGCTGGAAATGGACATGACCGCAGAGAGGAGGTGATCTGTGAGAGGGAACACAGCGTAAGGTCAGGGCAAGTTCTCACAGCTGGCTTCATCCTTGTCAATTAAGTGCCGAATGGAGGAGCTTACCTAGTGGGGAAGCTTCCTGCCTAGAGGTGAAGTTCATGAGCAACTACCTCTTGATTCAGAACATAGTTTTTTCCATACAGAAACACAGAAGTGTCCGCTCCTGGTGGATTTTCTTGTCAGTGTGACCCACTGTCTAAAGCAGTGGCTATCACACCCAGGGCCTTTAGAAGATACTACTGCTAGGCCTAGTGTGGTGGCTCATGCTTGTAATTCCAGCACTTTGGGAGGCCAAGGTGGGAGTTCAGAAGTTCGAGACCAGCCTGGCATATAGTGAGACCTCGTCTCTACCAAAGATTAAAAAATTAGCCAAGGCCAGGCATGGTGGCTCATGCCTGTAATCCCAGTACTTTGGGAGGTCAAGGTGGGTGGACTGCCTGAGCCCCGGTCTTCAGGACCAGTCTGGGCAACGTGGTGAAGCCCCATCTCTAAAAACAATATAAAAATTGGCTGGTGCAGTGGCTCACGCCTGTAATCCCAGCACTTTGGGAGACTGAGGCAGGTGGATCACAAGGTCAGGAGTTCTGGACTAGCCTGGCCAACACAGTGAAACCAAAAATACAAAACTTAGCTGGGCGTGGTGGCGCATGTCTGTAATCCCAGCTACTCAGGAGGCTGAGGCAAGAGAATTGCTTGAGCCTGGGAGGCGGAGGTTGCAGTGAGCCGCGTTTGCACCATTGCACTCCAGGCTGGGAGACAAGAGCAAGACTCCATCTCAAAAACAAAACAAAAACAAAAATTAGCTGGGCGTGGCATTACGTGCCTGTAGTTCCAGCTACTTGGGAGACTGAGTGGGGTGGATTTCTTGAGCCCAGGAAGCAGAGGTTGCAGTAGGTCACTGCACTGCACTCCAGCCTAGGCAACAGACGAAGACCCTATTTCAAAAGAAAAAAAAAAAAAAGAAAATACTAGTGTACAGGCCCTAATGCACAGAGTTTCCAAATTTAACTGATCTAGGATGGGGCCTGGGCACCCCTAAGGTAATGCTGACATGCCACTGAGCTGAGTGCCCCTGTGCTAAGTCTCATGTGAGACTGTACATCAACAGAGTCTCAGTCTGTAAGGACCTGGCCCCTGCCAGCTGAGCAATTGCAAGTATACCTGCAGACCCAGCACAGCTGATGAGAGGGGGCTCTTCAAGCTGGTTCAGGGCGTCTTGTATCACCTGCTCCGCAGCCTTCCTGGACCCCACCAGAAGCATTTTTCGTTGGTCTTTCACAAGCTGGCACATAGATTCCTGAAAAGGGTCCAGGGAGGTGAGACTCTGCCCTAGACTCCATAATGAACCTGAGCAGCATGACCTGGTTGGAGCTCTGTAGGAGTTCAGTCAGGGTGGTGGGAGAAATTGTAGGAAAAGGATGTAAACCTTGGAAGGCTGGGAGGTTTTTGCAAAAGCCTTGGGAAGGAAGCTATGGCTGAAGGCAGCCTAATCCCCTTTCCTTGAGCAAACAGCTATTGAGCAGATACAAAGGAATGCAGGGGGGTTTATCTAAAGAGCTTGTTTACTCATGTGGTCCTAAGACCGACCTTTGAACATAAACGGGTAGATGACTGCTCTCTACTCGGGGGGTCAGCAAAGTTAATTACCCACAAATGGTGTTTGCTTTAGGCCTTTGTCATTAAATCTGTACTAAACAAAGGCCCATGGGTCTGGCTGGTGGGGGCCACGGCTGCTGACTCTTTACAGCATCCTCCTCGGTGTCTATAAGTGGCCTGGTCCCCTAGCCTGCTCTTTCACTGGCTATGTGTGTCTGAGTGCGTTTGTTCATCCTTCGCTGGGTCAGGGTCTGCAGGGCGGACCCGACAGAGCTCCTGGCATCGTAGCTGAAGTCATGGCCAGTGAGGTCCAAGCCAGTTAGCCTGAGACAGAGACAGTTGCTTTAACTCTGTGCACGGGGTATGCTGCTGCCCACAGAGGCTGGGGGAACGGATTACTGCATCCCCTTCTCATGCCTGGGAGCGAATGCCAAATTTCCCTTGTCATACAAAAAAGAGAGCACTCTGCTTTCCCTCATGGTCTCTGCAGGCGGTGCAGGGCCTGCTGGCATTAGGGGCGGGCATTATACCTACAGAATGCCTTCACAATCAGGCCAAGCCCCACCCCCCTTCACAGCAGCCCCAGAGTCTTCCTGGCCTCCGTGCACGTGCAGAGCCCTTGGTGGGAGTTCACAGGTGCTCGCTCGCTTCCGCGTCCATTACTTGCCTCTGTGCTGGCCAGTTTGAGCTGGGTGTCCTGAAGTTCTTTCTGAAGAGCGGATAATTCCTCCTCCCTATGAGCTGCGCCACTCACCAGGCTGTCCCGCTCCTTCTCCAGCTCGGTGATCTGGGCTGCCCAGTTTGCTTCGGACTGCAAAGGTGACCGCAAGGAAAGAGGGAGACGCTGGTTGGGTTAAACAGTCCCCACTTCCCAGAGTTCCAACCCACCACCTGGCTACAAGGACTGGGAGGTGATGGCTCTTGAACCTGCCACTCTGATTCCCTCCCGAGGATGCTCTGATTGCAGCTGGGGCTGACTTGGCCAGGCCAAGGATGGTGGATGACAGCAATGCCAAAGCCAGGAGTGGGGCAAGAAAGGAGGCCAGCCATGGAGGCTCATGCCTGCAATCCCAGCAATTTAGGAGGCCGAGGTGGGAGGATCACTTAAGCCCTGGAGTTTGAGACCGGCCTGGTCAACATAGTGAAAGCCGGGTGTAGTGGTGTGTGCCTATAGTCCCAGATATTTTGGGGGCTAAGTGGGAGGATCAACTGAGCCCAGGGAGGTGGAGGCTGCAGTGAGCTGAAATTGCGCCACTGCATTCCAGTTTGGGTGATGGAGGAAGACCCTG
>NW_016107397.1:959984-961192 GCF_001604975.1 Cebus imitator
AAAAAAAAAAAAAAAAAAATGTCCCAAGCGATCAACAAGAGATCTGTAAACTCTACTGTATGTAAATTACACCCCCCAAAAATGCAGCGCGTGGGAGGAGGAGGCGAGACCCCAGAGTGTACTGAAAACATTTTTTCTGGCTAAGTGGAATGTCAAGGAAATAATTTTATTTATTTATTTATTTATTTTTGAGACAGAGTCTCACTCTGATCACCCAGGCGGGAGTGCAGTGGCGTGATCTTGGCTCGCTGCAACCTCCGCCTCTTAGGTTCAAGCAATTCTCCTGCCTCAGTCTCCTGAGTAGCTAATTTTTACATTTTTAGTAAAGACAAGGTTTTGCCACGTTGGCTACACTGGTCTTGAACTCCTGACCTCAGGCAATCCTCCGGCCTTGGCCTCCCAAGGTGCTGGGATTACAAGCATGAGCCACTGCACCTGGCTTCCGGGAAGGAACCTTAGAAATATTTCCCAAATGTCATGCTTGAGTCCATACTACCAAAACCAAACTGGATCTTAGATTCAGGCATCCCAACAGCTGGTATACCGCTGAACCACAGCATCTCTCCAGCTCCAAATGACTTTCTTTCTTTGATTTCTTTGCTAATGGTGTTTGTCAAAGAGTGGGTTGAGACTCATTAGTAAGAATTCACAGCTATCATTTAAAAAATGGATTAAATAGAATAGAAATATCCAAATGAATTCACATAGTAAGGATAAGTATTGCTTGGTGAAACTTGTATTTCTGTGAGACAGATGTAGTTTTTATGTGTGGTCACAGAAAAGTGTGAAAGTTACTCCTCTCAATCTAAGGCATTGGTTTGATTTCTCTGACATCTCTAACTCCACCTCTAAGCCTCTGATCTGCCGATCAGTCCTCCCCCAACACAATGGTGTTCTGCTGCTTTTTTTTTTGAGATGGCGTTTTGCCCTGTTGCCCAGGCTGGAGTGTAGTGATGAAATCTCAGCTCACCACAACCTCTTCCTCCCGGGTTCAAGCAATTCTCTTGTCTCAGCCTCCCAAGTAGCTGGGACTATAGGCACGCATCACCACGCCTGGCTGATTTTCCTGTAGTTTTATTAGAGATGGGGTTTCAACATGTTGGTCAGGCTGGTCTCAAACTCCTGACCTCAGGTGATCCACCCACCTCTGCTTCCCAGAGTGCTGGGATTACAGGTGTGAGCCATTGCACCAGCCTTTTTTTTTTTTT
>NW_016107397.1:961647-975506 GCF_001604975.1 Cebus imitator
AGGCACGCGCCACCAGGCCCAGCTGATTTTTTTTGTATTTTTAGTAGAGACGGGGTTTCACCATGTTGACCAGGATGGTTTCGATCTCTTGACCTTGTGATCCACCCGCCTCGGCCTCCCAAAGTGCTGGGATTACAGGCGTGAGCCACCGCGCCCGGCCTATTTCTTAGTTTTTTTGTAGACACAAGGTGTCACTTTGTGACCCAGGCTGGCCTGGAACTCCTGGCCTCAAGCCATCATCCCTCACGCTGGGATTCCATAAACCACCGTGCCTGGCCTGTCTGTAAGTATTTGTAAATAACGCTCGTCCCTGTCTCTCTGCTACCCATATGTTTTCCTTTCCCCAAACTCTGCTCCAGACTCATCCTTGGGAAGCCTTTGCTGATTAAACCCATGTAACTTGGGTCCTTCCATTATTTCGTGTATGCACTGGTGACAGTGTCTTGCTGCTCCGTGTGGCTGCCATGGTTTGCTCCCTGCGGTGTGATGCCAACCAACCCACAGAACTGCCCACGGAGCAGAAGACCACAAAGTCCCTGTCACCAACTCGACAGCACCCTCCCACATTTCCCGAGCGCTCCTTCTCCCGCTCACCTTCCGCTGGCCCTGGTCACTAATGCGCTCCAACGAATCCTCCAGCTCTTTTTTTTCTCGTTCCAAATCTACCTGGGCTTGTCTGGCCATGGACACCTGTTTGGTCACCTCTGCATTCTGCAAAAGAACAGTGTCTTGAACCAGGAGATCTGAGGCTTAGGGGACATCCTCCTCCTAGGATAAGCGATCACACTCTGGCTGTGCGCCCCCTAGAGTCAGATATAGGAATCACTTTCCTACCGGGAGGGAAGCGGGAACAGAGCTGTCACCTTCAGATGCTTGCCACTCATGTATTTCCAAAATAATAAAGAAGGTGGGTGACCTACAGTGGGGCTGGCAGCCAGCACAGAGCCCAAGACACAGAGGCAAGGCAGCCTGAAAAGGTGTGGTTCCCGAGATGGTGGCAGTGCCTTAGAGATCAATGGAGGGGGTGCCGGCCCCGGGGAAGCCGCAGGTCCGAGCCGCTCTCTCCCCCAAGGTGCGGGGCCTGCAGGATGGTGACGGGGGCTGAGGGTCCTACCTTCCGTAGCAGGTCAGCGTGGTTCTGAACCAGCTCGCTGTACTTCTCCTTTAGCTTGCTATACCGCTGTTCATTGGCCTGCGCTTTCCCTGTATTGTCAAGGACCAAGGTGAGGAGTCTACCCTAGCAGGGACCCTTGGCCTCCTTGCAATGAGCCAGGGTCCCTCAAAGATCCTCCTTGTTTTGTTTTGACAGTTTTGCTGTCACCCAGGCTGGGGTACAGTGGCACAATCACTGCTCACTGCAGCCTAGACCTCCTTGGGCTCAAGCCGACCTCCCACCCCTGTCTCCTGAGTAGCTGGGCTCATGGGCATATGCCGCTGCACCTGGCTAATTTTTGTAGAGATGGGGTCTCACTGTGTTGCCCATGCTGGTCTCAAACTCCTGGGCTCAGGCGATCCACCCGCCTCAGTGGGATTATAGGCGTGAACCACCGCGCATGGCCAAAGTTCCTCATTTGATTTCAGGAATGCATATATGTTTTTCTACCTTGGAAATCCTACTTACAGAAACTTCTCTAGGAAGTCATCTTTAAAAAGAATTCTATTGGTTAAAAATCAAGCCGGGGGCAGGCAAGGTGGCTCACGCCTGCAATCCCAGCAGTTTGGGAGGCTGAGGCGGGTGGATCACCTGAGGTTAGGAGTTCGAGACCAGCCTTGCCAACATGGTGAAACCCCGTCTCTACTAAAAATACAAAAATTAGCCGGGCATGGTGGTGTGCGCCTGTAGTCTTAGTTACTCAGGAGAGTGAGACAGGAGAATTGCTTGAACTCGGGAGGCGGACGTTGCAGTGAGCCCAGCCTGGGGGACAGAGTGAGACTCTGCCTCAAAAAAATAAAAGAAAACAAAAAAATAATCAGCCAGGGCTTCATGCCTCTTCAGCACTTACATACATGGCATTTATTCTATCTGGGCTTTCAGCTTTTCAAAAAAATTTAAATTTTTTTAGAGTTGAGGCTGTCCGTTACTGAGGCTGGAGTGCAGTGGTGTGATCAGCCTATTAAAGCCTTGAATTCCTGGGCTCAAGTGATACTCCTGTCTCAGCCTCAAGAGTAGCTGAGACTACAGGCACATGCCACCACTCTCGGCTAATCTTTTTTAGTTTTTCTACAGATAGGGTCTTGCTATTTTGCCCAGGTTGGTCTTGAACTCCTGGCCTCAAGCAATCCTTCCATCTTGGCCTCCCAAAGTGCTAGGATTACAGGCATGAGACACTGTGCCTGGTCGGCTCTCAGCTTTTGTGTCAATTTCTTTGTCAGGACCTCAATCCTCTCTCCTTCTCCCTTAGCATCCACTGCCCAGGGCAAACACTTCAGCGCCATTGTCTATATTTCCCATCTGTGCTCAGGCCTTTGTGCCTGCAGGACTCGAACTTGCCCTCTGGACTGAGGCTAAGAGCTGGCATTCCTGACAGTGCTTCTAGAAGGACACGGCTGTGGGGGGGCTCCCCTGCCCAGCCTCTGTGCCTCATCCTGAGTCCAGCTGGACTCTGCTGCCCACGCCTGCCCCCCGAGCCTGCCCCCACCTCCGCCACGGCCCCCACCCGCCACTCACTTTCTATCTCAGACAAGCTCCGCTGAGCCTTCTCGGTGTCCTCCCGCTGCCTCCGGAGCTCGTCCAGTTCTGCCCGCAGGAACTCACAGTCGTCGGCCGCCTGCTGCCGCAGGTGCTGCTGCTCGGCCAGCTCCGCTTCCAGCTCGCTGATGCGGCCCTTCAGCTGCAGCACGACCCGCTGGCTCTGTTGGGGACTCGGGTCATGAGGCCAACCGCCCACTGCCACGGGTCATGGGTGTGAACCGGAGAAGCATGCTTCCACGTAAATACCCGGTTCCCCACGTCAACTCCCCACGTCTCAGTGGGGTTGGGCCTTCTGGTCATTAGGAGCTCCTCAATCAGCAGTAACAGGGGATGATGGCTGGGCAATTGTGGTCCTCTTTAGAGTGGCCAGGAGTAGCGGTGGCTGTCCCTGTGCGTAAAGTCACCTGACCAGCCACTCTGAGGGGCAGTTATCGATACAGCACCAACACTGCACATAGCCATCTTCTTCTCCTTTTTTTTTGGTTGGGGGGACAGGGTATCACTACTACAGACTGGAATGCAGCGAGGTGATCCTGGCTCCCTGCAGCCTTAGCCTTCTGGGCTCAAAAGATCCTCTAGCTTTAGCCTCCCAAGAAGCCAGCAGTACAGGTGTACACCGCCATGTCCAGCTAATTTTTAAAGTTTTTTTTATAGGGCCAGGCACAATGGCTCACACCTGTAATCCCAGCACTTTGGGAGGCCAATGCAGGGGGATCACCTGAGGTCGGGAGTTCAAGATCAGCCTGTCCAACATAGAGAAACCCTGTCTGTACTAAAAATACAAAATTAGCTGGGTATGGTAGCACATGCCTGTAATCCCAGCTATCGGGAGGCTAAGGAAGGAGAATCGCTTGAACCTGGGAGGCGGAGGTTGCAGTGAGCTGAGATCGTGCTATTGCACTCCAGCCTGGGGAACAAGAGCGAAACTCTGTCTCAAAAAAAAGAAAGTTTTTTGTAGAGATGGGGTCTTGCTATGTTGCCCAGGCTAGTCTTGATCTCCTGGGCTCAAGTGATCCTCCTGCTTGGGCCTCCCAAAGTGCTGGGGATTACAGGTGTAAGCCACTGCACCTGGCATACCAATCTCTCCTTATCATCATGTGAGAAAGTCTAGTCTTGTTTCCCACAGCTTCTGAGCCTCGTGGGGACCCAGGGTCATCTCTGGGTATCACAGCGATACTGTGCCTGGCCTAACTGCTGCCCTCAAGGCATGTAACATGGACATGCATCACGACAGAAGACACAGGAAGACCCGGTTCTTTTGGATTTAGCATTTCTACCAGTTTTTGTTTGGTTTTAGAGATGGGGGTCTCGCTATGTTGCTCAGGCTGGATTCAAACTCCTGGGCTTGAGTGATCCTCCCACCTCAGCCTGCTGAGTAGCTGAGATCACAGGTGCATACCACCACACCTGGCTCGTTTCTACTAATTAACCTGTCCTAAGGATGTAGACCAAAAAGTGTCTATGTGATTATGTGATGCATTTTTTTTTTTTTTTAATTTTGAGATGGTCTTGCTCTGTTGCCCAGGCTGGAGTGCTGTGGCACAATCTCAGTTCACTGCAACCTCTGCCTCCCAAGTTCAAGCAATTCTCAGCCCTCAGCTTCCCAAGTAGCTGGGATTACAGGTGCCTCCTAGCACACCTGGCTAATTTTTGTGTTTTTAGTGGAGACGGGGTTTCACCATGTTGCCCAGGCTGGTCTCAAACTCCCAACCTCAGGTGATCTTTCTACCTTACCTTGACCTCCCAGAGTGCCGGGATTACAGGCGTGAGCCACTGCGCCCATGCAGTTTCTTTCTTTCTTTCTTTATTTTGGAGACAGGGTCTTGCCTTGTTGCCCAGGCTGGAGTGCAGGGGTGCGATCAGGGCTCATTGCAGCCTCTAACTCCTGGGCTCAAGCGATCCTCCCACCTCAGCCTCCCAAGCAGCTGGGATGACAGGTGCACATCACCAACCTCAGTTAATTTAAAATTTTTCTGTAGAGACGGGGTCTTCCTATGTTGGCCAGGTTGGACTCAAAGTATCCTCCCGCCTTAGCCTCCCAAGGTGCAGGGATTACAGGCATGTGCCACCGTGCCTGGCCAGTGTGATGCAAATGTAGCATTCAAATCTACCGTGTTTTGGTGAAGGACAAAGGCAGAGCGGATCCAAGGCATACCTCAGTCTTCATGTTTTCTAGCTGCGCCTTCAGTCCACTGATTTCTCTGTACAGTCGCTCAATTAAGTGGTCCCTGGGAAGAGAAGGGGAATGAGTTTGCTTCCATAGTGCTTCTAGCCCTCTCCTTTTAATTGTGAGCTCAGGGGAGGAAATTAAAAGCTGGTATTAATTTGGGGACAATTCTTTGAAACTTTATAAATTATACTCTAAATCAGATACTAATCTAATAGTTGTAAGTCCATGGTTATTGATTTTCTTCTGGGATTAAAGGGGCCAATATTTGAGGATCAAGACATTTTGTGTGTGTGTGTTTGGTTTTGTTTTAGAGAGAGTCTGGCTGTTGCCCAGGCTGAAGTGCAGTGGCACGATCATAGCTCACTGCAGCCTTGATATCCCAGGCTCAAGTGATCATCCCACTTCAGCCTCTTGAGTGGCTGGGACTACAGGTGTATACCACCTGCCCAGCTAATTGTTTTACTTTTATTTAATAGAGGTGGGATCTTGCTATGTTGCCCAGGCTGGTCTTGAACTCCTGGCCTTAAGCAATCCTCCTGCCTCATCCTCCCAAAATGTTGAGATTACAGGCATGAGTCACAGCACCCGACCCTTCGAGATGTTCTTTGTCTAAGTAGCCCCTCCTCTTTGGTTAGTGTTTTGAGGCAGACCAGGACTGAACTTAGCTCCTGCACCATCTGCTTGAACCCAGCTTGGACTCACTTCTCATCCTTGTTCACGCCGTTTTGACTGTTGAAATTGAAGGGATCACTGCTGAATGAGCTGCCAAAGATGTCATCAAACTTGTTGTCAAATAAATTCTGTGGTTGACCAAAAAGGAGTGAAAATAAGTCAGAGAGCTAGAGAATTCTGTGTGTGGGTCAGTTGAGTGACATGGGAGAATGTCCCTTTTCTCAATTTGGTTCAGACCGATTTGTTTATTTTATTTATTTTTACTTTATTTTATTTTTTTTTAGACAGAGTTTCATTCTTACTGCCTAGGCTGGAGTGCAAACTCAGCTCACTGCAACCTCCGCCTTCCGGGTTCAAGTGACTCTCTTGCCTCAGCCTCCCGAGTAGCTGGGATTACAGGCATGTGCCACCACACCTGGCTAATTTTGTATTTTTAGTAGAGACAGGGTTTCTCCACGTTGGTCAGGCTGGTCTTGAACTCCCGACCTCAGGTGATCCACCCGCCTCAGCCTCCCAAAGTGCTGGGAATTACAGGAGTGAGCCACCGCACGTGGCCTGTTTTTTTTTTTTTAATTTTTTTGAGACAGGTTCTCACTCTACTGCCCAGGCTGGGGTGCAGTGGTGCGATCATAGCTCACTGCAGCCTCCAACTCCTGGCTCAGCCTCCTGAATAGCTGGAAGTAGAGGTATAGACCACCAAGCCCGGCTAATTTTTTTTATTTTTATTTTATTTATTTATTTATTTATTTATTTAGGTCCTGGCTCTTGTTCTCTTGCCTAGGCTGGAGTGCAGTGGCATAATGGCTCACTGTTAGCCTTGACCTCCCAGGCTGAAACGATCCCCCCATCTCAGTCTCTTGTATAGCTGGGACCACAGGTATGGGCCACCACGTCTGGCTAATTTATTTTTGTAAAGATGGGGTCTTCCTATGTTGCCCAGGCTGGTCTTGAACTGGCCTCAAGCAATCTTCCCACCTTGGCCTAGCAAAGTGTTGGGATTACAGCTGTGAGCCACTGCACCCAGCCAGACCCGTTTATGATCCTTCTGGGAGTCACAGAGCAGGATGCCAGCCAAGCTTGCTACTAGGTGAAGAGAAGGCTGAACCTGGTTAGCGTCAATGGGCTTTGGTCAGGGTCTCCCCCAGCCTCTCCCCTGTACTTGGAGGCAAGAGCGGTCCTCACCTGCTGAGAGGCGTCCATGTCCATGAGGTCATCCTTCTCTAGCACTGGCTCGCTGTCGGGGGACGAGGACTCCGCTGGGATCACCACCACAGGGCTGATGTGTTCTGACAGGGCTGAGGCTCGCAGGAAGTTGGGTGGGTTCTGAAGACGAAGACACATCCTCAAACACTGCTCGCTTGCCAGGCCCCGCCAGCCTCTAAGAGGGTACTTGGGGCCTCTGCAGTGCCCAGGGTGTGTGGTCGGGCATGCTTACCTCGGGCAGCTGGGGGATCTGAATCAGCCGCTTGAAGTACTGCAGGTTGCTGGAGCGGTAGAATAGATCTTTCAACCTAGGGGTGGAGAAGGACCTGAGGGTGCTGGGTGTCTTTATGAGCCCCACGTAAGGGACAGAGCAGCCACCTGGCCTTCCCGCCCCCACCCCAGCCCAAAGGCCCAGGCTGTCAAGGAGATAAACTCCATGGCGCTGGGATTCAATTATGATGCTACAGAGAAGGATTATTTAAAGCTGGTCCTCAGGGACCTGGTGGTAAGGGAAGAGTAGTTGATGCTACAAATCCTTTGGAAGAAGAGGTAATCCAAAAGCTGATTTCGTCATTGCTGTAGAATATATGTTGTTGTTTTGCAGACTTAACTTCCTAGGAGTGTTTGGTTTAGAGTAACATTAATAGAAATTGACTTTCTCTGAGGATAAACCAAGTAACCATAGGAAAAGGGAAGGGAATTGAATCACAAAGGTAGCTCTCTTCTTTAATTACTTCTTGTTTTTGGACTACTTATTTGTTCTCTCCACAATTACAAGTTCCTGGGAAATGGGAACTGAGCTCTGCTGAGCTGTTTCCCCTAGTGCCGGGAACAGGCGAGCCGTTCAATAAACACTTGGAGTATTACAATTGCTTGGTAGTGTGTCCTGATCGTGGGTAGATATGCACATGAGGAAACCCACATTTTTTCATAGCTCATACAGCCTTGAATTCCTGGGCTCAAGTGGTCTTCCTGCCTCAGTCTCCCGAGTCGCTAGAACTACAGGGATGCACCACCATGCCTGGCTGATTTTTAATTTTTTGGTAGAAACAGGGTCTTGCTGTGTTGTCCAGGCTGGTCTCAAACTCCTGGCTTCAAGCAATCCTACTGCCTTGGCCTCCCAAAGTGCTGGGATTACAGGCGTGAGCCGCCACACCTGGCAAAATCAACATCTTTTCTCATTCACAAATATCTATTTTGAATCTAAACACTGAAGACCAAGAAAGCTGAGTATCCAGATGTATATATTCTTTATCTTTATTACTTTTAAATATTGTTTGAGATAGGGTCTTACTCTGTCACCCAGGCTCGAGTATAGTGACATCATCATGGCTCACTGCAGCCTTGACCTCCCTGAGCTCAAGGGATCCTCCCACCTCAGCCTCCAAGTAGCTGGGAGTACAGGCGTGTGCCACCACACCTGGCTACTTGTTTTACTTTTTTGGTAGAAATGGGGTCTCACTGTGTTGTCCAGGCTGGTCTCAAACTCCTGGGCTCAAGCAATCTACCCAGCTTGGCCTCCCAAACTGCTGGGGTTACAGGTGTGGGCCACCACGCTTGGCCTCTTTTAATCTTTTTTTTAGAGACAAGGTCTGGCTCTGTCACCCAGGCTGGAGGGCAGTGGCATGATCATGGCTCACTGCAGCCTTGACCTCCTGGGCTCAAGCAATCCTCCCACCTCGGCTTCCCAAATAGTTGGAACTATAGGTTTGCACCATCATGCCCAGCTCAGACTTATCTATTCTCAGATAAAATGGGAACATGGGCCTTAACTCCTTCGGCCTGCAACATAGAATTTTCTCCAGCTTAGCCCAATAAATGAAACCCCCGGGGTCTCGTTACAGCCTGTCAGATTCCAAGACTTAGGCCCGTCTCTGTGACATCACTGCCGCTTCCCCTGAATTCAAGGACAATGAGGTCTCAGACAGGTGACCGTGTGTGTGCAAAACTGCAAGGCTGTTCCCATCTACTCAGGGGAGATGTTTTCATAAGCGAGGAGAAAATGAAAGGAAATGAAATCACCTGACCACACGTCCCCATCTTGCTGGGTTGGAGCCAACAGTAACAGGCTGGCTGCTTTCACAAGCTACCGGAATTTCACATTCCAGGAAATCAGCCCCAGGGCCTGTCTCCTGGGACTAAAGAAGCCATTTATCTTAGAATATGTACACGGCTTCTCAAATGGAACAGAGGAACCAGGAGGTGGGGACCACCACGCACTTGTCCTTTGCTCGCTCCCGGGGAAGCGGCCAGAGAAGCTGAAACTTGGCATTTGGGAGCTATGGTCAAGGGTGAGGAAATTAACAGGAAAAACAAGAGGATGCACATATACAGAAGCCGGGAGGCCCTTTTCATCTCCCTCTGTCCTTCCCTTTTGCCTGGTCATGCTTTCTTTCTCTCTTTTTTTTTGAGATGCAGTCTCAAAACAGAGTCTTGCTCTGTTGCCCAAGCTGTAGTGCAGTGGCATGATCTCAGCTTACTGCAACCTCTGCCACCCAGGTTCACGCTGCTACTGCAGCGTTCTCTTGCCTCAGCCTCCCAAGTAGCTGGGATTACAGCTTTTGTATTTTTAGTAGAGACTGGGTTTTACCATGTTGGCCAGGCTGGTCTCGAACTCCTGACCTCAAGTGATCCACTCACTTCAGCCTCCCAAAGTGCTGGGATTATAGGCGTGAGCCACCGCACCCAGCCTAAATAAGATCTTTTTTTTTTTTTAATGAAATCTCCTTCTGTTGCCCAGGCTGGAATGCAGTGATATGATCTTGGTGGATGTTGATCACTGCAACCTCCTCCTCCTGGGTTCAGGCAATTCTCCTGCCTCAGCCTCCCGAGTAGCTGAGATTACAGGTGTGCACCACCATGCCCGGCTAATTTTTGTATTTTTAGTAGAAGACAGGGTTTCACCATGTTGGTCAGGCTGGTATTGAACTCCTGACCTCAAGTGATCTGCCTGCCTCGGCCTCCCAAAGTGCTGGGATTACAGGCCTGAGCCTCCGCGCCCGGCTGGTGTTAGCAACTTTTACTGAGGCAGCAGTGCACAGTAGCAGCAGAGGTCCTGCTCCTTGAAGAGCAGGGCTACCCCATAGGCAGTGAGCCCAGAATAGCAGCTGTCATATTTATATCTACTTTTAATTTTATGTAGATTAAGGGGCAGGTTACGCAGACATTTCTAGACAAAAAGTGGTAACTTCCGGATTGGCAGGTTATTGCCAAGGAAAGAGGTGCTAACGTCCAGGTGTTGCCATAGCAATGGTAAACTCTCACGACATATTGGTGGGCGTGTCTTATGCAGAGGTGCTTCCTCCCCTTCCCGGTTTTACTTGCCCTTAATTTGGTCTGATGCCCAAGCCCTGCCTCTGGAGTCTGGTCACCCATCCCACCTCAGGGGCAGGTCATATTTGTAGGGTATCAACCAAACCTGCTAGTGGATTGGACATGGGGGATGAGGAAAATAGTGACTTCCAGATCTCTGGCCTAAGTGGATGATGGCAGTAATTGTTGAGATAGAAAAGAATAGGGAGGGGCTGAGCACGGTGCCTCACTCCTGTAATCCCAGCACTTTGGGAGCCCAAGGCGGGCAGATCATTTGAGGTCAGGAGTTCGAGACCAGCCTGGCCAACATAGTGAAACCCCATCTCTACCAAAAATACAAAAATTAGCCGGGCATGATGGTGGATGCCTGTAATCCCAGCTACTTGGGAGGCTGAGGCAGGAGAATCACTGGAGATAGGGAAGCTGAGGTTGCAGTCAGCTGAGATCACACCACCGCACTCCAGGCTGGGTAACCGAAAAAAAAAAAAGAAAGAAAGAAAAGAAAAAAAATAAAGGAATACAGAGAGAAAGGTTATTTTTGGGAAAACCTAGAGTACAGTTGGAGATTTAAGTATGGTATACAGATGTCTAATTGGGCACAAGATGTTGGAATTCAGCAGTAAGGCTTGGCTAGAGATACATACTTAGGGGTTATCAGTCTAGAAATGCTACAAGATGAGAATTTAGGGAGAGGGAAAAGAGAAGAGGATGAAGTCTGGGGTGTAAGCAGGCAACTAAAGAATGGATGAACTCTCGGCCGGGTGCGGTGGCTCACGCCTGTAATCCTAGCACTTTGGGAGGCCGAGGCGGGTGGATCATGAGGTCAAGAGATCGAGACCATCCTGGTCAACACGGTGAAACCCCGTCTCTACTAAAAATACAAAAAATTAGCTGGGCATGGTGGCGCGTGCCTGTAATCCCAGCTACTCAGGAGGCTGAGGCAGGAGAATTGCCTGAACCCAGGAGGTGGAGGTTGAGGTGAGCTGAGATCACGCCATTGCACTCCAGCCTGGGTAACAAGAGCGAAACTCCGTCTCAAAGAAAAAAAAAAAAAAAAGAATGGATGAACTCTCTTTCTTCTGTACGCGTCTATGAGATTTATCAGAGAACCAATAGTTACCCTAGCTGTAGGTAGAGTCGTCTCTGTCTGAGCTACTGTCTGTCACTTTATCACCATAGAATGAAGATAAACTTACCCTCAAGTATCTAAAAAATTTTTTAGAGACAGAGTCTCACTTTGTCACCTAGACTGGAGTGCAGTGGCACAATCATAGCTCACTGCAACCTCGAACTCCTGGGCTTAAGCCATCCTCCTGCCTCGGCCAGCCTCCTGCCTCAGCCTCTCAAGAGTAGCTGGGATCACAGGTGCATACCACCATGCCCAGCTAATTTGTTTTACATGTTTTTCTATAGAGACGGGTTCTCGTTATGCTGCCCAGCCTGCTGTGGAACTCCTGGCTTCAAGCAATCCTCCTGCCTCAGCCTTCCAAAGTGTTGGGGTTATAGGCATGAGCCACTGTGTCCAGCCACCTCTCAAGTATTTTAAAGCCAGTGTTCTCATGTGGCTTAATGATTTTATTTTTACTTATTTATTTTGAGACAGAGTCTGGCTCTGTCGCCCAGGCTGGAGTGCAGTGGCGCAATTTCAACTAATTGCAGCCTGTGTCTCCTGGGTTTAAGCAGTTCTCTGTCTCGGCCTCCCAAGCAGCTGGGATTATAGGCACCCACCACCACGATAATTTTTGTATTTTTAGTAGAGACGGGGTTTCATCATCTTGGCCAGGCTGGTCTTGAACTCATGACCTTGTGATCCACCCGCCTCGGCCTTCCAAAGTGTTGGCATTACAGGCATGAGCAACTGTGCCTGGCCTGACTTAATGACTTCATAGCACTCTTGGATTCACCTCCATTCCTGTTACCTGAACCACTTACTTTGTAAACTGCTCCATGAAGCGGTCCCGGTGGCCTTGCAGGGTGTCAGCTGGGAGGCCTGCAAGAAATTGGAAAGAGTGTGAGAGGGAAGGAGGACCAGAGGGCAGGGAAGCCACAGCAGGGCTCTGGAGGGGGAGGGGCCCAGCCATCCCGGGGCATGTGGTCAGCACTGCCAGGGGCCACGACTAGCCTAGAGCTGTCCCGAGGTCTGGTAACCAAGGGAGCCCAGCAGGAGCCAGCAGGAGTGTGGAGACGCTTATCCTCCAAATCCTTCCACTTCAGTGAGTTCCTGAAGGACAAGTCATGCCGGTCACAATAGGGTGGAAATTGTGTCCCAGACTAGAGAAGCAACGGTGGCCTGACCCAGCAGGACCATGGCAGGGGTAGGAGGGAGCAGTTCTTTCTCAGGTATTGCCTGCATTTGTTTTATCCTGAGGCTCAGGGCTGGTATTAGTCTGGACGAGATCCACAGAGCCTGCTCCAGAGCATGGCTGTCAGAAGGCAAAGAACAAAGGATTGAAGGCTGGGCACGGTGGCTCACACCTGTAATCCCAGCACTTTGGGAGGCCAAGGCAGGAGGATCACTTGAGGTCAGGATTTCAAGACCAGCCTGGCCAACATGGTGAAACCCTGCCTCTACTAAAAATACAAAAATTAGCTGGGTATGGTGGCAGGTGCCTGTAATCCCAGCTACTCCAGAGGCCGAGGCAGGAGAATCTCTTCAGCCAGGGAGGCGGAGGTTGCAGTGAGCTGAGATTGCACACTGCACTTTCTGCACTTTTTGACAGCAAGACTGCCCAAAAAAGAAAAGGGGGCTGGGCATCGTGGTTGACGCCTGTAATCCTAGCACTTTGGGAGGCCTAGGCAGGCAGACCACGAGGTCAGGAGATCAAGACCATCCTGGCTAACATGGAGAAACCATATCTCTACTAAAAAATACAAAAAATTAGCTGGGCATGGTGGCATGCGCTTGCAGTCCCAGCTACTCCAGAGGCTGAGGCAGGAGAATCGCTTGAATCCGGGAGGCGGAGATTGCAGTGAGCTGAGATCGCGCCATTGTGCTCTAGCCCAGGCGACAGAGACTCGATCTCAAAACAACAACAGGGCCGGGTGTGGTGGCTCACACCTGTAATCCTAGCACTTTGGGGGGCCAAGGTGGGTTGATCACCTGAGATCAGGAGTTCAATACCAGCCGGGCCAACATGGTGAAACCCCATCTTTAAAAAAAAAAAACAAAAACAAAAGAAACAATAACAACAACAACAACAAAAACCCCAAAGGATTGAGGCTTGGGAGCTGAGTTCCAGTCCCGGCTTGGTCGGTAGCTAACTCTATGACACTGTACACGCGGTGGCCTCTTAGGGCCACCTCCTCCTCTACAGAGCCGGTTTTCTGAGAGCCTGTCACCTCTCAGATGTGTGAATTTGCATATTTCAGCTATAGATCCACAGCTTGGCAATCCTTTTAGTGTTTGCTTTATTTGTTTAAATTTAAATTTGTTATTTTGAAATGGGTCATACATTCATCAGATAAAATCAGGGAACACATGTATAAAACATGATTATCGAAATGGCAAAAGATGGCTGGGCTCAATGGCTCCCATGTGTAATCCCAGCACTTTGGGAGGCTGAGCGGGGAGGATCGCTTGTACTCAGGAGTTTGAGACCAGCCTGGGCAACATAGCGAGACCCCCATCTCTAGAAAAATTAAAAAATAAAAGTTAGCCAGGTGTGGTGGTGTGTACTGGGGTCCTAGCTACTCCAGAGGTTGAGGTGGGAGGATCTTTTGGCCCAGGAATTTGAGGCCGTAGTCAGCTATGATTGCACCACTGCATTCCAGCCTGGGTGACAGAGCAAGGCCCGATCATGAAAAAAAAAA
>NW_016107397.1:975688-979743 GCF_001604975.1 Cebus imitator
AAAAACAAAAGCAAAATGGCAAAAGTTGACAGTGAATGAATATGGTACTTGACCTAAATGATCTTTCCCCCAAGAACCCTTTACCCAGTTAAATCAGGAGAAGAACATCAGGCAAACAGAATCCAGGAACATTATGCAAAAAACTCAAAACTGTCAAAGTCATCAAAAATAAGGGAAGTTTGAGAAACGAAACATCATAGCCAAGAGGAACCTAAGGAGACATCACAACTAAATGTCACATGGTGTCATATGGTGTACTGGATGAGATTCTGGGACAGAAAAGGGCATTCGGTTGAAAACTGTGACAATCCGAATAAAGTACAAACTTTAATTAACAATAAAGCCTCGATGCTGGTTCATCAGTTGTGACAAACGTCTCACACTAACATATGAATACATGGAACATGGTACTGGGCATACGAGAACTCTCGTTTCTATTTTTATAACTTTTCCGTAGGCCTAAAACAAAAATAAATGTTTTTAGAACAGAGGGCCGGGTGCAGTGGCTCACACCCATAATCCCAGCACTTTGGGAAGCCGAGGCGGGAAGATCACTTGAGCTCAGGAGTTCCAGACCGGCCTGGCCAACATGGAGAAACCCTGTCTCTACTAAAAACAATACAAAAATTAGCCAGGTGTGGTGGCGGGCACCTATAATCCCAGCTACTTGGGAGGCTGAGGCAGGAGAATGGCTTGAACCCAGGAGGTGGAGGTTGCAATGGGCTGAGATCGTGCCATTGCACTCCAGCTTGGATGACAGAGTGAGACCCTGTCTCAAAAACAAGTATATATGGTAGAGAGTATCCCTCCTACCCCTTCCCCAGCCCAGAGGCAATCAGTGTGGGTCATGGGTATCGCCCCACCTTTAAACCCAAACACGTAATGGCCTGTCTCTTCTCATAACTCCCTCAGCCTCCCGGGTAGCTGGGACTACAGGTGTGCACCACAACGCCCGGCTTAACTCCCCATTTTACAAAAAGGCAGTGGCGACGTTCTATTGAGCAACAGTGTTCTTGGAAATAATGAGAAGTTTCCATTTAAAACAAGGAAAAGTTCATCTGTATTCAGTGCTCTAAGTAGCTGGTCCCTTCTCTTGGGGGCTCACTGCACCCTCCCAGCTCCCTTCCGGCAGGCTGACTTGCTAAGCCTTTCTAATCCTTGGGCAGCTAATTCCACAAAACCATCCCAGATTAATCCAAGTGATGCTACTTCCTTCCCTTGTACTGTCTAAATAACGAGATTCATGACGTGTCAATGACCATAGTTACAGAGTAGACTGTCTTATACTACTATTTTTTTTTTTTTTTTTGAGGCAGGGTCTTGCTCTGTTGCCCAGGCTGGAGTGCACAACATGGCTCCCTGTAGCCTTGGCCTTCTGGGCTCAAGCAATCCTCCAGCCTTAGCCTCCTGGGGAGCTGGGACTATAGGCGCATGTCACCATGCTTGGCTAATGTTTATATTTTTTGTAGAGACAGGGGTTTCGCTATGTTGCTCAGGCTGATTTCCAACCCCTGAGCTCAAGAGATCTGCCTGCATCAGCCTCCCACAGTGATGGGATTCCAGGTGTGAGCCACTGTGCCTGGCCCAGGCGCATCATTTTAAACCAGAAGCACACAAAAGTGTAAGAACTGGCGGGGTGTGGTGGGTCACACCCCGTAATCCTAGCACTTCAGGAGGCTGAGGTGGGCGGATCACTTGAGGCTACGAGTTTGAGACCAACCTGGTCAACATGGGGAAACCCCATCTCTACCAAAAATTCAAAAAACAAACAAAAATTCGCTGGGTGTAGTAGCACACACCTGTGGTCCCAGCTTCTTGGGAGGCTAAGGCACAAGAATCGCTTGAACCCGGTAGGCAGAGGTTGCAGTGAGCTGAGATCACACCATCGCACTGCAGCCTGAGAGACAGAGTGAGACTCTGTCTTAAAAAAAAAAGCTGTGAGAACCTGTGCAAGACCAGAACCTCCAAACTGTATATATTCTGCTAAGGGCACCCCAGGGAACTAAAGCTAGGTGAGGGTTAGATCTCCATTTAATGAGCAGCTGTGTTTTATAATTTATATTTCTCCATAAAATTCCATTCGCACAAAGGGATCGTGTGGATAAATGGTCTGGAAATCATTACGTTAGCTCATGCAGGTCTAGGCCGGGTCTGCTGTTAACTGTGTGGTTCGTAGGATACATGACACATTTAAGGAATGGTGATGTGCTGAAGCTAGAGGCAGACAGAGAGGACCTGGCAATGGCAGCCACCAGTCCAGGTGACCTGCCACTGCCATCACGCCAGCTGAGGCAGAGAGGCATGGCCAAGGCTGTGTACTCCATGGGGCAGGCAGAAGCCTCTCCCCCGCTGGGTGTGGCTGTAGCCACCCAAGTTGTGGCTGCAGATCTGAGCCTCCCTGTGCTCTCTAGGGGGCTGGGAGCAGGCAGGAACCCTGCCCTCCCCAGTGCAGCTGCAGCTGCAGACCAGGGCCTCCTGCTCCCTGGAGCAGGTAGCAGCCCTGCCACCCCACACCCACCCACAAGCCCAGCTGCAGACTCAGGCATCTCTGCATTCTTCTGGGCCTGGGAAGGCTCTCCTTCCCCTTACAGACCCAGAAGAACCTTCTCCCGCTGCCTGACTTCTTTTCCCTTCTGTCGGCATCCACTCCAATCGTAGAGCAAAGTTGGGGCTGAACCCTGGTGCCATGAATGGCAGCAGGAGGCAGAGAGATTCCTGAGTGGAAGCAGAGGGTCCCCAGTGGGGGCTGGGCTGCCAATCCCACAGACCGAAATGGGAATTTATGGTGCCTTTTCTGGGTCTGCCCATGGACCAGTGGGGGTGCATTTCCTCCCCTCTGAGGCCCATAAAAGCCCTGAGCTCAGCCACAGCTAAGCGGAGATGGATGACCAGTTACAAAGAGGAGCAACTCTGTCTGCTGAGGGCTTCAGAGACCTGCAGAAACGCCAGGACGACCAGCAGCAGAGGGGAGCGACTCACTCTGTGGTCTCTTTCCTGCTGAGAGCTGAGCACTCTGCCTACAGAGAGGGCTACCCACTGCGGTCTCCTCTGAGCTGCTCTGATACTCAGTTAACACCCCTCTTCATCTTGTCCACCCTCCGCTTGTCTGCCTACCTCATTCTTCCCGGATGCAGAACAAGAACTCAGGCAAAGGCGCCACTAGCCACAGAGGTTTCCAGCCAGAAAATCAACACCCTAAAGATCCCGTAACACACTGGGACACGACAGTGGCAAGCCAGGTGCTTTCCTGGACACACCAAAGCCCGGGCCCTGCTCTTGTATCCTCACAATGGTCAGGAGCTCGTGGGCCTTTTGGAACTGGAGATACAGCCAAAGGCACTGAGAAGGGCTGCATTTCTCCAGGGACATCCTCAGGCCGGGATCCTCCCTCTGGCCTGAATCTCACATAAGAAGATCTGGCCTGCGGTACTCACAGGAGTGGAGTTTGAAGAGCAGCTTGACAGTGTAGTCATAAAGGTGGCTGCAGTCCAATATGACCTGGATCAGCGGGGCCAGGCGGCACTGCCCTGCTGTTGTCACGGACACAGAGCGGGACATGTCCAAGGAGTTGAACACTAGGAAATAAAAGTGAGGGAGAAAGGTGGTAGGGCCAGGAAGTGATAGACAATCTCTGTGGAGGGGCAGAGGCAGGGGTCTAACATATACCAAGGACCGATTCTGTGCATGCTTTACCTCATCTAACTCATTTAACTCGTACATCACTCCCATGAGATGGGTAACCGTATCCACATTAGACAGGTGAAGAAACAAAAGATAAGTAACTTGAAGGCCGTCACAAGGTCAAGAAGTGGTTTTGGTTGGGTACGGTGGCTCATGCCTGTAATCCCAGCACTTTGGGAGGCTGAGGCGGGCAGATAACCTGAGGTCAGGAGTTCGAGACTAGTCTCTCCAACATGGGAAAACCCTATGTCTACTAAAAACACAAAAATTAGCTAGGCATGGTGTTGCATGCCTGTAATCCCAGCTACTCAGGAGGCTGAGGCAAGAGAATCACTTCAACCCTGGAGGCGGAGGTTGCAGTGAGCTGAGATTTC
>NW_016107397.1:979788-985131 GCF_001604975.1 Cebus imitator
AAAAAAAAAAAAAAAAAAAAAAAAGAAGTGGTTTTGTTGAGAGGTGGTAAGTTAACAGACTTGTCAGAGAGCCCAAGAGCTCATGGGGCCAATGATGGTTAGGCCAGGCGACTCTGTTCCTGAGAGCCAAAATATTCAGTGCATCATGAATGGGTGAACTAAACGCAGAGCCCCATGCTAGCCTGGAAAGAAATTTGCTTATAACCTGGGAGAGCTCCTACCATGGAGGACATGGAGGAGGAGCCTCATCTTCCTTTTTTTCTTTTTTAAGAGACTGGGTCTCAGCCAGGTGCAGTGGCTCATACCTGTAATCCCAGCACTTTGGGAGGCTGGGGGTGAGAGAACTGCCTGAGCCCAAGAGTTTGAGACCAGCCTGAGCAACATGGCGAAACCTCATCTCTACTAAAAATCCAAAAATTAGCCAGGTGTGGTGGCTCATGCCTGTAATCCCAGCTACTTGGGAGGCTGAGGCAGGAGAAACTCTTGAACCCAGGAGGTGGAGGCTGCAGTGAGCCAAGATTGCACCACTGCAGTCCAGCCTGGGCGACAGAGTGAGACTCTGTTTCATAAATAAATAAATACATAAATAAAACAAAACAAACCAGGCATAGTAGCTCATGCCTGTAATCCCAGCTACTTGGGAGGCTGAGGCAGGAGAAACTCTTGAACCCAGGAGGTGGAGGCTGCAGTGAGCCAAGATTGCACCACTGCAGTCCAGCCTGGGCGACAGAGTGAGACTCTGTTTCATAAATAAATAAATACATAAATAAAACAAAACAAACCAGGCATAGTAGCTCATGCCTGTAATCCCAGCACTTTGGGAGTCTGAGGAAGGTGGATCACCTGAGGTCAGGAGTTTGAGACCAGCCTAGCCAACATCGTGAAACCCCATCTCTACTAAAATACAAAAATTAGCTGGCTGTGGTGGTGGGTCCCTATAAACCCAGCTACTTGGGAGGCTGAGGTGGGAGAGTCGCTTGAACCCGGGAGGCGGAGGTTGCAGTGAGCTGAGATGGTGCTACTGCACTCCAGCCTGGGCGACAGAGTGAGACTCAATCTCAAAAGAAACTGCCCAACCCTGCCAAAAAAAAAAAAAGGGCTTGGGAGAAGGAAGGCATGTCAGGATCCAAGGCTAAAACTCAGGGCACCTATCAACAAAGGTAGAAGTGCTGCCTTTACCCTCTTGAGTTTCAGAGATGAAGTTGCTCCCTCAATTTCTCACTCTAGGACTCCCTCCACACCAACCCCCTACCCCCCATCCTAGACCAAGCAACTGGCCGCCTGGCTGCAGTCACTTGGCGCACACCACTGGCCAGGGCTGACTTTCCTTCTTGCACTGGCCACTCATTGCCTCTGCAGACTCTGCACGTGGCGGGCAATGAAATGACCCTCCCTGCGGTCCCTCTGTGAGCAGAGCTGGCCCAGAGGGAAGCCCAGGGCTGTGTGTGTTCCATTTCCCCTGACTGCACTAATCCCTGGTAACTGGGTTAGTCTGGCGGCTGAAAAAAAAAAATCCCAAACTGTTCTAATTAAAAGGCAGCTTTTCTTCTTGACACAAATTAAAAGCAGCTGTCACTGCAAGGCAGCCATCCCCAAGTCTACTGGCTTCCTCAGGCTCCAACTGGCAGGAACCACAGGCTGTTCCCTCTCCCTGCCTGCCCTCGATTCCCAAAGCCTTCCAGGAATGCCCTTCGGTCCCCAGGAACATCTAAAGCGGTGTCACCGTGGACAAGGTACTCAGCCCCTCTGTGTCCCCAGAAGCTCTTCTGTAGCGCACACGCAGCTGTAAGTGTAAGGGTCTCATAAGACTTCAATAACAATGCTGTGAAAAGTGCATGGGATCGTGCGGAGGTTTTGGACTTTGGCTTTGAGATTGAGGAGACTGAAAAACTAATGTCTTCCTGCAACACCCAGAACCGCCCCCAGCCCCCCGTTTCTTTTTTTTTTTTTTTGAGACGGAGTTTCGCTCTTGTCACCCAGGCTGGAGTGCAGTGGTGCGATCTCAGCTCACCGCAACCTCCGCCTCCTGGGTTCAGGTAATTCTCCTGCCTCAGCCTCCTCAGTAGCTTGGGACTACAGGCACGCGCCACCACAGCCAGCTAATTTTTGTATTTTTAGTAGAGATGGGTTTCACCTTGTTGACCAGGATGGTCTCTATCTCTTGACCTTATGATCCACCAGCCTCGACCTCCCAAAGTGCTGGGATTACAGGTGTGAGCCACCGCGCCCGGCCTCCGCGCCCGTTTCAGTTGGTCTGTGGCATGTTGGGATATCCCTGTGTTTCAAAAGCCTCCCCCTGCCGTCCCCCGTGAGGCCAGGCGCTGTGGCTCATGCCTGTAATCCCAGCACTTTGGGAGGCTGAGGTGGGCAGACTGTTCGAGGTCAAGAGTTCCAGGCCAGCCTGGCCAACATGGCAAAACCACGTCTCTACTAAAAATACAAAAATTGGCTGGGTGTGGTGGCAGGCACCTCTAGTCACAGCTACTCAGGAGGATGAGGCTTGAATTGCTGGAAGCCAGGAGGCGGAGGTTGCAGTGAGCTGAGATTGCACCGCGGCACTCCAGCCTGGGCAACAGAACGAGGCTGTGTTTCAGAAAAAAAAGGAAAAAAAAAAAAGCCACCAGGTAGATTCTAATCTGGATCCAGGGTTGAAAACTGTATGTTCAAGCTCAGTGGTTGCCAAATTTTAGCACGCATCAGAATCACCCACAATAGTGCTATCCAATAGAATCCTGTAATTATGAAAATGGTCACATAAACTTTCTAATATGTTAGCCATATGTGGCTACCTGAAATATGCCTGAAATATGCCTAGTGCAGCCGAGGACCTGACTTTTAAATGTTATTTAACTGTAATCAAGTTCAATGATCACATGGGGCTAGTGAGTACCCTGTTAGACAGTGCACATCAGGGGTGCTTCTTAAAACACAGGAGGCTGGGCATGGTGACTCATGCTTATAATCCCAGTACTTTGGGAGGCTGAGGTGGAAGGATCACTTGAGCTCAGGAATTCGAGACCAGCCTAGTAGCATAGCAAGACCCTATCTCTACAAAAAAATTTAAAACTTAGCCGGATGTGGTGGCGTACACCCATGGTCCCAGCTACTAAGGAGGCTGAGGCAAGAGAGGTTCACTTAAGCCTGAGAGGTCAAGGCTGCAGTGAGCTCTGATTGTGCCATACCACAGTACTCTAGCCTGGGCGACAGAGCAACACCCCATCTCAAAAAAAAAGAGAGAGAAAAGAAAAACAGCAGTGATGACATAGGGAAACAGTTCATTAAACAGTGAAACTTCCAGCTGCATGCTCTGGGAATCTCTAAGGTGAATTACTTAGTGTTTTGGAGCAGAGCTACCTGTATTTAACTCCTGGATTCAAGCACTCTTCCCACCTTAGCCTCCTAAAGTGCTGGGTTTATAGGCATGAGCCACACCCCACTTGGCCGCCTGCTGTTTTTCAAAAAGCAAGTGTTCTTTTATTGCTGAGTGCCTGCTATTCACCAGGCACTGGGCTAGAACAGAGAGAATTGAAAGATGAGTAGCTCATGGTTCCTTGTTTTAAGGAAGAGCTCAGCATCTCGTGGTAATAATATCAGCGAACGATGCATATAAAACCAGAGCAGGCTGGGCACGGTAGCTCATGGGAGGCCATGGCAGGCAGATCACTTGAGGCCAGGCGTTTGAGATCAGCCTGGCTAACATGGTGAAACCCCATCTCTACTAAAAATACAAAACATAGCCGGGCGTGGTGGCATGTGCCTATAATCCCAGCTACTTGGGAGACTGAGGCAGGAGAATTGCTTCAACCTGGGAGGCGGAGGTTGCAGTGAGCTGAGATGGTGCCACTGCCCTCCAGCCTGGGTGACGGAGCAAAATTCCATCTCAAAAAACAAAAATGAAAACAAAACACAAAAAGCCAGAGCTAGGGCTCATGAGATGCGGCACAAAAAAGATGGCTGGGCTCACCACCTGCACTCCTCACTCATTCTCTCAGCTAATCAAGTACTCTTTTTTTTTTTTTTTTTTAAAGATGGGGTTTCACCATATTGGCCGTGCCCGGCTAATCAAGTTCTCCTGAGCCTCATTGCCATCTCCACTTATTCATGGTCCATTGTCTGTCAGGAGCTGGAAGGACCACCCAAAGGTTGAAACATTTGACTTGCTCTTCCCTGAACGCCACAGCAGCAGCGGCAGCCAGCCAGCTCCAAGGAGAGGCAAGGGCCATGGGGAGACAGCTTGGAGCAGCTGAACTGCAACTCCTAGGCTGCACTTTCCCGGAGAATGACAATTCCAAGCATCTCACTCATGCCTGCATTCAGATCTAGCACATTCCAAAGCTAAATGCAGGCTGGGTGCGGTGGCTTATGCCTGGAATCCCAGCACTTTGGGAGGACAAGGCAGGCAGATCGCTTGAGCTCAGAAATTTGAGACCAGCCCGGCAACATAGTGAAGCCCCGTCTCTACAAAAAGTACAAAAAAATTAGCTGGGCACGGTGGTACGCACTGCAGTCCCAGCTACTTGGGAGGCTGAGGTGGGAGGATGGCTTGAGCCCCAGAAGCAGAGGTTGCAGTGAGCTGAGATTGCACCACTGCATTCCAGCTTGGGTGACAAAGCCAGACTGTCTCAAAAGAAACAAACAAAAAATAAATGAAAGCTAAATGCAAATGAATTCTGAATTATCCACCTCTGTTGTTCCCACCCAAATCCAAGCGAAGAAAAGTTAGCCACAACAATGTATACTTGTTCATATACTTTTATGCAAACATTTCCCATGCTTTTTTTTTTTTTCAAGATGGAGTCTTGCTCTGTTGCCCAGGCTAGAGTGCAGTGGTGCAATGTCTGATCACCACAGCCTCCACTCACTGTAACTTCTGCCTCCCGGGTTCAAGCAATTCTTTTGTCTCAGGCATCTGAATAGCTGGGATTACAGGTACATGCCACCACACCTGGCTAATTTTTGTATTTTCAGTAGAGACGAGTTTCACCATGTTGGCTAAGCTGGTCTCGAACTCTTGACCTCATCATGATCCACCTGCCTCGGCCTCCCAACGTGCTGGGATTACAGGCATGAGTCACCTCGTCTGGCCCCAATGCATTAAAAAAATAAATAAACAAATGCACCTACATCACTTCTTTCAATCAGACTGGGAGTAGCTTAGGGCACAGACTGGATTCTGTGTTTTATTTTTATTTCTCCACTGGCTTTTGTACTGAAGCTATTGAGCCCTGCTCAAATAGCTTCCTAGTCAGCTGGGCATCCCTTTCTCCCACAAACCGCAGTTTCCAACTGTTTCTGGTGTTTGTCTTTCTTTCTTTTCTTTTCTTTTCTTTTTTTTTTTTTTTT
>NW_016107397.1:985201-986423 GCF_001604975.1 Cebus imitator
CAGCATCTTGCTCGTCACCCAGGCTGGAGTGCAGTGGCATGATCTTGGCTTACTACAATCTCTGCCTCCCAGGTTCAAGTGATTCTCCTACCTCAGACTCCAAAGTAGCTGGGATTACAGGCATGCGCCACCATGCCTGGCTAATTTTTGTATTCTCAGTAGAGATGGGGTTATGTTAGGCCAGGCTGGTCTCGAGCTCCTGACCTCAGGTGATCCGCCCACCTCGGCCTCCCAAAGTGCTGGGATTACAGGCGTGAGCCACTGCGCCCGGCCTATTTCTGGTGTTTTTCTGACCACATCCTGTGCTGAAAACTGGTCAATATATTATGGAATTTGTCGCCCTGTCCCAGCCATAGCATGACACAAAACAGAATATTCTGGAAAAGAAGCCAGTAGCAGGCGTATCTGCACAGATGAACATGCTGAAGTAAGCTGAAATTCGGGGCAAGAGAGTCCAAGCCTCAGGAGTGAGCCCTGTGTGTCCACATGCAGAGAAGCCTGCCAGGCTTGTGCATGAGACCGCCAAGCCTGCACATGGAGACCTGCAATGCGGAACATCCTCTTTCAGTTGGATGCTTGTCGCGGAACGTACTGAGTCTCAGAACACTGGGCTTATGTTCCCCAGCGAAGGGAGGGGAGCCTGCTGGGAGGTGTGGGGAGGAGACACGCTGGAGAGAAAGGGACCAGCTGAGGCTTGTCAGGGAAGTGTTAGGGGTCTGCAGGCACCACAATCTTGGCAGATGGGAGCCTGGAAGTGTGGCCAACTCCCCCTGCTCATGGAACAGGACTCTGTGCGCTTCTCATGTGGACTTGGGTGACAACCAGTCCTGACGAGCTTGTTCCCATGGCTGCCAACTCAAGAACAGACATGAGCCCTTCCTCCTCAGCAGAAATGGGGCCCGTGAGCCAGCCCAGCTCTGAGTGGCAGACAGGACCAGACCAAGGGTTGTGCAGGGCCATGGCCACGGTCCAGGGGTTAGCAAAGAGGTAAATCCTGTCTTTGGGATTTTGGAGGCCTGTGCTTCAGGAGGGAGGCCAGCAGGAAAGGGCAGTGTGTGATCTTTCTGCTCAAACATGAAACCACCCACTTTGAAAATACCTAGGCAAGGCCAGGCGCGGTGGCTCAAGCCTGTAATCCCAGCACTTTGGGAGGCCGAGGCGGGTGGATCACGAGGTCAAGAGATCGAGACCATCCTGGTCAACACGGTGAAACCCCGTCTCT
>NW_016107397.1:986978-995558 GCF_001604975.1 Cebus imitator
CAACCTCCACTTCCTGGGTTCAAGCAATTCTCCTGCCTCAGCCTCCCAAGTAATTGGGATTACAGGCATGTCCCACCATGCCCAGCTAATTTTTGAATTTTTAGTAGAGATGAGGTTTCACCATGTTGGCCAGGCTGGTCTTGAACTTCTGACCTCAAGCGATCCACCCTTTTCAGCCTCCCAAAGTGCTGGGATGACAGGCGTGAGCCACTGTGCCCAGCAGAGACCTTTCTATTATAAAGACACATGGACATGTATGTTTATTTCAGCACTGTTCACAATAGCAAAGACCTGGAACCAACCCAAATGCCCATCAGTGATAGACTGGATAAAGAAAATGTGGCACATATACACCATGGAATACTATGCAGCCATAAAAAATGATGAGTTAATGTCCTTTGCAAGGACATATATGAAACTGAAAACCATCATTCTCAGCAAACGATCACAGGAACAGAAAACCAAACACTGCATGCTCTCACTCATAAGTAGTTACTGAACAATGAGAACACATGGACACAGGGAGGGGAACATCACACACTGGGGCCTGTTGGGGGGTGGGGGGCTAAGGGAGGGATTGCATTAGGAGAAATACCTAATGTAGATGATGGGTTGATGGGTGCAGCAAACCACCACGGCACATGTATACCTATGTAATAAACCTGCACATTCTACACGTGTATCCCGGAACTTAAAATATAATTTTAAAAAAATACCAAAGAGCTTCAGTCCCTCCCTGTAGAGGAATGGAAAGCCCAGAGATGGGGTATCAATGTCTCCATTTTCCTACCCCTTGTGCCTCACACCTTGCAGGGAGAGGAGGACTGGGAGTTGGGCGGTTGCCATGAGAATCTGGGTTAGACGGGAGGGAAGGGACTCACCCGTTTGGAAGAGGTTGAGTTCACACTCCAGGTAGTCAAACATCTCCACTGTTAACTGGAAACTGGACACAAGAGGAAAGAGAGCTTACACTCCACAGCCTGAGGCTGGTCTGTTACCGTCCCCTCCCGGACGCTCTACACTGCTGCCTCCGGTCCCCAACGCTCACGTGCGTGCGCGAACACACACAACTCCAGCTCCAAGTCTAAGCCCCATGGGTACTATGGCCATTTGCAAATGCAGGCTGGTGAAGTGTCAACAGTAACATTGACAAGTCAGGTGCGGTGGCTCACAACTGTAATCCCAGAACTTTGGGAGGCTGAGGTGGGCGGATCACCTGAGGTCAGGAGCTCGAGATCAGCCTGGCCAACATGGTGAAACCCCATCTCTACTAAAAATATAAAAATTACCTGGGCGTGGTGGCAGGCACCTGTAGTCCCAGCTACTCGGGAGGCTGAGGCAGGAGAATCCCTTGAACCCGGGAGGTGAAGGCTGCAGTCAGCCGAGATTGTGCCACTGCATGCCAGCCTAGGTAACAGAGTGAGACTCCCTCTCAAAAAGAAAAAAAAAGTGACAGTGACAGAGGGAGAGGATAGGTACCAGTGTTGGAGTTGGAGGGCTGAAAGTGAGGCAGACAGGAAAGCTTTGGGGTGTGAAACAGCCAGGCAGGGGTTCTGGATGAGGCACCAGCAATAAATAAGTGGCCCTAAGGCCCAGTCACCTGGTGGCTTTGGTGCCCACCCCAGCCAAGGCCCTTGATGACCCATATGAGAAGTGACAGCATCCGCAAAAGCTTTCTCCCTCCCTGGGCTCAGGGCAGGTGCCACTTACAAGTTGTTCACGTCACTTTCTCCAGCCTCATCCAGCTGGCGGTCACTCATCTGCAGGTTGCCTGGGAACCTGGGATTCTGGAAAGGAGGCAGAGGGAGTCAGGATGGGGCACGTGAAGAACTCTCTTTCAGCCAGCCATGGTGGCACACACCTGCGGTCCCAGCTACTTGGGAGGCCTGGGTGGGAGGATGGCTTGAGCCCAGGAGTTTAAGGCTACAGGTCAAGGCCGCTGTATTCCAGCCTGGCTACAGAGTGAGACTCTATCTCAAAACAAGAAAAAAAGAAAAACTAGCTGGTGTCATCAATCATTGCTCAGTATCTATAGCATGATCCTGTCATTTGTGTGTTTGTCCCTGTGGCAAAGGGAAAAGGCCACAGAGATGGGTGGCCATTCCATCGTGGGGCTTCTACTTGTGCAAGTGAATACCTTAGGTTCTAGGCCAGGCGCGGTGGCTCCCGCCTGTAATCCCAGCCCTTTGGAGGCCAAGCTGGGCAGATCACTTGAGGTCAGGAGTTGGAGACCAGCCTGGCCAACATGGTGAAACCCCATCTCTACTAAAAATACAAAAATTAGTGAAGCCGGATGGTGCACGCCTATAATTCCAGCTTCTCAGGAGGCTGAGACACAAGAATCTCTTGAACCCAGGGGGCAGAGGTTGCAGTAAGCCAAGATCGCGCCACTGCACTCTAGCTTGGGCAACAGAGCGAGACTCTGTCTCAAAATAAATAAATAAATCTTTAATTTTTTAAAGTTTTTGAGACAGAGTCTTGCTCTGTTGCCCAGGTGCAATCTCGGCTCACTGCAACCTCTGCCTCTGGGTTCAAGCAATTCTCCTGCCTCAGCCTTCCAAGTAACTGGGATTACAGGCATGCACCACCATGGTGCCATCAGGCCTGGTTAATCTGTGTATTTTTAGTAGAGATGGGGTTTCACCATGTTGGCCAGGCTGGTCTCAAACTCCTAAGCTCAAGTGATCCACTGGCCTCAGCCTCCCAAAGTGCTGGGATTGTAAATAAATAAATCTAAACAAATTAAATAAAATGAGATGGGGTGTTGCTGTGTTGCTCAGACCGGTCTTGAACTCCTGGCCTCAAGTGATCCTCCCACCTCTGCTGCCCAAAGTGCTAGGATTACAGGCATCAGTCACCATTGTGCCCAGCTGCCGATGTTTCTCCACTCCACATCACCATGGCTCTTACCTGTAGGTTTATTTGATTTGATCATTCCCCCTTTATATCTCCTCGTCAAGGAAGATAGGCATCTCCTGGTCCCTACCTGGCATTCACCCAAGTCTCTGGCACCCGGGACACAGTTTTCCTTTGCCCCAAGTCATGCACCCTGAGATTACAACCTCTGACCTCCTCAATTTCAGTACTTTCACCTCGACTCCACCCCAAGCTACGTGCACTCTCTTTGGACTCTGCCATCATCTAAAACATCCCTGACTAGAACTCTCCACTCCAGCGTCTCCCTCTCTGGCTGCATCACCCAGGCCTCTGCCCTTACAGTCCTCTTCCGCCCTCAAATCCACCCTCTGTCTCAGACATGGCCAGTCCCCTCCTGCTCCCTCTCCTCCCCATCTCTCTGCCTGCATTTGCTTCTTGGCTCAGTCTGGACATCGTGACTGGTGGCCTGGCTCCACTCCCCACCCCCCCCCGCCTGCCTTTCCACCACAGTGCTTCGAGGACCTGCTGAGCCTGGGTCCTTGTCATTGGCTCTGCACCTAGGGCCAGCTGCCAACGGTCCCTGGAAAAGGACTCACAGCTGGTGTCACTGTGCATTTACGCTCTCTGGCCTGAACATCCGTCTGTCAGCTCGGGCAGCTATAACAAGGTACCACACACTGGGTGGCTTAAACTACAGACAGTGTCTCATAGTTCTGGTGGCTGCGGAGCCCAAGGTCAAGGTGCTGACAGATTTCATCCCTGGAGGAGGGGCTTCATCCTGGTTACATCGCTTACATGGCAGAGGAGGGGGAAGCAACTCTCTCCTGCTTCTCTCTTGTTCTATTTTTTAGAGACAGGGCCTCACTGTTGCCCACACTGGAGTACAATGGCGTGATCATCGCTCACTGCAGCCTCCAATTCCCAGGCTCAAGAGATCCTCCACCTTAGCCTCCTAAGTAGCTGGGACTACAGGTGTACACCACCATGCCGGGCTAATTTTTTTTTTTTTTTTTTTTTTAGTAGAGATGGCATTTTGCCACTTTGGCCAGGCTGGTTTTGAACTCCTGACCTCAGATGATCCGCTTGCCTCGGCCTCCCAAAGTGCTGGGATTATAGGCATGAGCCACCACTCCTGGCCAGAGAATAAATTTTTCTTTAATGTGTGCGGGAGTTTTTCTTGTTGTTGTTTTCAAGATGGAGTCTCACTCTGTCGCCCAGGCTGGAGTGCAATGGCATGATTTCAGCTCACTGCAACCTCAGCCTCCTGGGTTTAAGCGATTCTACTGCCTCTCAGTCTCCTGAGTAACTGGCATTAACAGGCGCCCACCACCACGCCCGGCTAATTTTTTAGTATTTTTAGTAGAGACAGGTTTCACCATGTTGCCCAGGTTGGTCTTGAACTCCTGACTTCAGGTAATCCACCAGCCTAAGCCTCCCAAAGTGCTGAGATTATAGGCGTGAGCCACCACCCCCAGCCTAATTGAAAAAAAATTGTTTTTTAAGAGAAGGGGTCTCGCTATGTTGCCCCAGTTGGTCTCACCTCAAGCCTCGGCCTCCCCAAGTGCTGGGATTGCAGGTGTGAGCCACTGCACCCAGGCTGCTTCCCCGCTCTTGTATGGCTAATTGCTAAAAACTCGAAAAGTCCTTTGCTCCTCCACACTTAGACAACACCAGCTTCCCCATTTTCCCTGTTTTCTAAAACCAGGAAAAACAAGAGAGCCGTGAGCTCCAGAGCCTTTGGAAGCAAAGCCAGCTGCATCCTCCTTCCACCCTAATTCTTGAAGCCCACGTGACCATTCCCTTCTGCCCTTCCACGTGATTAAAAGCTAAGGGCCTGGCCATTGGCACTGGCTGCTTCTGATGCCACTGAACTCTGCCCTCTGCCTATAAACAAGGAAAGGGGCCCTCCGATCTCTATCACCCCTGCAGCGCTGCCGCCCCGGCTCCCCGCTCCCCTTCCTCCCTAACCTTCTTCCCAGCCTGGCTTTCTCCACTCCCTCCCTTCTCTCCTTTTCCGCCTAAAATCCTACTGTAGGCTCTTCCTCCTTCCACTTCTCCTTTAATACTTTTCTTTTTTTGAGACAGAGTCTTGCTCTGTAGCTCAGGCTGGAGTGCAGTGGAGCCATCTCGGCTCACTGCAACCTCTGCCTCCTGGGTTCCAGCCATTCTCACGCCTCAGCCTCCGGAGTAGCTGGGATTACAGGCATGCACCACCATGCCTAGCTGATTTTTGTATTTTTTGTAGAGACAGGGTTTTGCCATGTTGGCCAGGCTGGTCTCGAACACCTGACCTCAGGTGATTCGCCCACCTGTGGCCTCCCAAAGTGCTAGGATTACAGGTGTGAGCCACTGCGCCCAGCCGGTTGCTCTTTCTAGTTGCAAAATGGGGAACAGAGAGTGCAGAAGACACAGGCCAAAATCCCAGCCCTCATCGCGCCCCAGGGGCCTGGCGACAGCTTTCCTCTCGCACAGCTGGGGGACACGATTCGCACACTGCCCCAGAAACCCGGCAGTCTATTACCCGAAAGATCTGAGAACTGAGCCTGGGGAGGTGCTGAGGGCTATGGAGCAGGCGAGGCGACGGGGACGGTAGAATTGTCCGCAGAGACTTACTTTGGTGTGGTACTCCATCTTCGTTCTCAGCAGTTTCAGGTAGATGCTGCACAGCTGGCCATACCCCTCACTCAGGTGGCCCTTTCAGGAAGAGGAGAGGAAGAAGAGTCAACAGTAAGAACACGAGAATTGAGAGATCTACAGCCACAAATGTTTTTTTTTTTTGAGATGGAGTCTCGCTCTGTTGCCCAGGCTGCAGTGCAGTGGCGTGATCTCAGCTCACTGCAACCTCCGCCTCCCAGGTTCAGGCAATTCTCCTGCCTCAGCCTCCTGAGTAGCTGGGATTACAGGCGTGTGCCACCATGCCCAGCTAATTTTTGTATTTTTAGTAGAGACGGGGTTTCACCATGTTGGTCAGGCTGGTCTCGAACTCCTGACCTCGTGATCCACCTACCTCTGCCTCCCAAAGTGCTGGGATTACAGGCGTGAGCCACCGTGCCCGGCTGCCACAAATTCTTTGGTAAATAATCTGTCTTCTTTTTCTTCTCCCCTTTATTTTATTTATTTAGAGATGGGCTCTAGCTCTGTTGCCCAGGCTAGAGTGCAGTGGCACAATCTTGGCTCACTGCAGCCTCTGCCTCCTGGGTTCCAGTGATTCTCCTGCCTCAGCCTCCTGAGTAGCTGAGATTACAGGCATGTGCCACCATGCCTGCTCAATTTTTGTATTTTTAGTAGAGATGTGGTTTCATCATGTTGCCCAGGCTGGTCTCAAACTCCTGGCCTCGAGTGATCTGCCCACCTTGGCCTCCCAAAGGGCATGGATTACACTACAGGTGTGCGTCACCACGTCCAGCTCATTTTTGTATTTTTTAGTAGAGATGGGGTTGGCCAAACTAGTCTTCAACTCCTGACCTCAGGTGATCCACCCATCCTCCCACCTCAGCCTCCAAAAGTGCTGGGATTACAGGCATGAGCCACCTCGCCTGGCCATCTACCTTTCATTAATTAATTGATTAATTAACTAATTTTTTGACACAGAGTCTTGCTCTGTTGCCCAGGCTGGAGTGCAACGCTGCTATCTCGGCTCACTGCAACCTCCACCTGCCGGGTTCAAGCGGTTCTCCTCCCTCAGCCTCCTAAGTAGGTGGGATTAGAGGCCTGTGCCACCACACTGGGTTAATTTTTGTATTTTTAGTAAATACATGCTTTCATCATGTTGATCAGGTGGTCTCAAACTCCTGATCTCGTGATCCACCTGCCTCGGCCTCCCAAAGTGCTGGGATTATAGGTATGAGTCACTGCACCCGACCCTACCTTTATTCTTAAATGTAAAATACAATCAATCTGTTTTTCTTGTCTATATGCTGCTATTTTATTCAAGTTCTTAAACTTTCTTTCATTATTTTTAGTGACTGACCAGTATTATTGTAATTTATTGAACTGACTCAATAAATTCAAATGAGCTGAAGCCAATTCAAAACAGTTGAAGGTTCTGCTATCATAAACTATTTCAATGAACGTTCCTTACAGCACAATCTTGTGTACAAACATAAGGACTTCTTTTGATAAATTCCGGACAAAGCTGCCTACTGAGGAATGTTGAGTTTGGTCAGGTGTGGTGGCTCACACCTGTTATCCCAGCACTTTGGGAGGCTGAGGTGGATGGATCACTTGAGGTCAGGAGTTTGAGACCAGCCTGGCCAACACTGTGAAACTCCGTTTCTACAAAAAATACAAAAATTGGCTGGGTGTGGTGGCACACGCCTGTAGTCCCAGCTACTTCAGAGGCTGAGGCAGGAGAATCACTTGAACCTGGGAGGCAGAGGTTGCAGTGAGCCGAGATTGTGACACTGCACTCCAGCCTGGGTGACAGAGTGAGACTCCATCTCAACAACAACAACAACAACAAATGTTGAGTCTCCCACCCTTGGCAAAATCACAGTGGGCTGTTTTCTTCCGTGTATCTAAGGAGTGGAGGGAACATCTCCTCCAGATGGATTCAATAGACTGATAGCATCTGCACTATTACACATAGGATGGGGACCTGTCAAGCCAGGTTTGGTGGCTCATGCCTGTAATCCCAGCACTTTGGGAGGCTGAGGACGGGGGATTGCTTGAGCGCAGGAGTTTGAGAACAGCCTGGCCAACATGGCAAAACCTCATCTCTACAAAAAATTTAAAAATTAGCCAGGTGTGCTGGTGTGGCACCTGTGGTCCCAGCTACTCAGGAAGCTGAAGTCGGAGGATTGCTTGAGCCCACGAGGCTGAGGCTGCAGTGAGCTGTGATCACGTCACCGTACCTCCAGCCTTGGTGACAGAGCAATAAATTTGTCTCAAAACAACACCACCACCACCACACACACAAAAGACTGCCTTCTTGGTATAGGAAAAGTAAAGGTAAATAACAAAATGACAAATGCTTGTATTACTGCACTGAGAAAGTCTGTCCTAAGGACTATGAAGAATTCCACAGCTTCAAATCACTGCTGTGATCAAAGGGAGGAAAATCGGCCGTAAATTCACAAAATCTAGAGCTAAGAATTTATTTTTGTCTGATCTCAATGGAAGCAAATGCCAATTCTCTCTGGATGAACCTGCCTTCATTACACACTTCAAAGAATTCCCACAGACAAAATTCCAAGGAAGATGAGCAGCTTACAACAGAAAATTGCTGAACACAAAGGAAACTACACAACATGGGCAAAATGTACCAAAAGTGATGGAGGACAGAAACAGATCTCTAAGGACTTTAGATAATGGGATTACAAAATAAATACAAAATAACTATGTATCATATATCTAAAGAAATAAGAGACTGTTTCAAAAATATACATGGGGCATCATAAATTATAAAGGAGGAGAATCAGGGCTGGTCACAGTGGCTCCTCCTGCCTGTAATCCCAGTGCTTTGCGAGGCTGGGAAGATCGCTTAAGCCCAGGAGTTTGAGACCACCCTGGGCAACATGGCAAAAGCCTACATCTACAAAAATTAGCTGGTCCATACCAGGTGGCAAGATCACCTGAGCGTGGGAGGTTGAGGCTGCAGTAAGCCATGATCGTGCCACTGCACTCCAGCTGGGGTGACAGAGTGAGACCCTGTCTCAAACAATAACAACAACCCCCTGCAAAAAACAAGCAGATTTGAAAAAA
>NW_016107397.1:996393-1007340 GCF_001604975.1 Cebus imitator
AAAAAAAAAAAAAAAAAAAAAAAAAAAGATCTGAGAAGGAAAAGATAGAATGGAACGCCGGCACTGTCTCAAGTGACAATGAGACATTTTCACAACGAATAAAAGACACTAAGCCACCATCCAAAAAATCCAAAATAAATTCATTCCTAGACACATTCTAAGATCTTAAAATCCCCAGATAGAAAACACATATTAGCTTCAAAGGAGCAATAGTATCTCACACCTGACTCCATGAAAATAATCAAAGGCAGAAGTCAGCGGAAAGATACCTTGAATAATATCCTCTATGTGCTAAGGGAAAATAACTGTCACCCAAAAACCTAAACCCAGAGAAAATACCTCCTATAAGTGAGGTTGAAATAATGACATTCTCAGTTGGGTGCAGTGGCTCATGCCTATAATCCCAGCACTTTGTGAGGCCAAGGCGGGCAGATCACCTGAAGTAAGGAGTTCAAGACCAGCCTGGCCAACATGGCGAAACCCTATTCACTACTAAAAATACAAAAGTTAGCCAGTCATGATGGTGGGCGCCTGTAATCCCAGCTACTTGGGGATTATAACCTCCGTCTCCCAGGTTCAAGTGATTCTCCTGCCTCAGCCTTCGAGTAGCTGGCAGAGGTTGCAGTGAGCTGAGATTGTGCCAGTGCCTGGGCAACAGAGCGAGACTCTGTCTCCAAAAATAAATAAATAAACATAATAATAATAATAAAAATGACATTCTCAAACAAGCAAACAGTGTTAGCCACCAGTAGACTGTCATTACGGAAGTTCTAAAAGAAATAATTCAGGCAGAAAGAAAGTGTTTTCAGATGGAAGCTCTGTAGATAACACTGAATAAAACAAGTAAAATAAAACAATAAGTTACAGGGTTTAAAGATAAACAACCAAAACCAAAATACATGGTTATACTAACATATAAATTGAAGGACTGAATGGAACTAAAATATTATAAAGTATTTGTGTTATACAGAAAACAAAGATATGAAAGGCAGACCTAGGTAAACCAAGCAAGCATTTTGTAATTATTAGAGAACATACCAAAAACAAAAAAGTAGATTTGTTTTTTAACCTACCAAATAGTAATGAGGAAAAAAACAGAATAAGAAAAAAAACACCCAGCCCATCCAAAAGAAGGCAAGGAATGAAAGAAATAGAAGCAGAGCAGACAGGACAAATAGCATAAAATAAAATGGGAGAAAGATAAATCTAAACATATCATGTATCATAATAAATGTAAATGGACTAAATGACCAGTTAAAAGACAAAGACTATCATTCTGGAAAAAAAAAAAAAATGACACAAAATCCAACCAAATGTTATTTATAAATGTTATTTCTAAAATATAAAAATACAGGAATGCTTAAAGTAAAAAGATGGAGAAATATATACCAGGCAAATTCTAACAAAAAGGAAAATTACCTAAGCTTTACATGTTACAGGGAAAGTTTTCTAGCACACGGTTGGGCAATCTGGGAACAACTCTCAACTTTGTTCTGGTACTAGTATTGTGACTTTAGGACAAGCTGCTTCCCTTTCTGGGCCTGTGTTTCCTCACCTGTGATAGGTAGATAGGACTACACAGTTGCTAACATTTTATAAGTGCAGACAGATACAGGTAAGACTGTGCAAAAAGGCCAAATAGTAGTTCTCAACTGGTAGAGGCAGAAGAACATATCAGAGTCAACAAAGGAGACTTTTTTTTCTTTTTGAGATAGAGTCTTGTTCTGTCGCCCAAGCTGAAGTGCAGTGGCCCAATCTCAGCTCACTGCAACCTCCGCCTCACAGGTTCAAGTGATCCTCCTGCCTCTCGAGTAGCTGGGATTACAGGCACACACCACCATGCCTGGCTAATTTTCGTATTTTTAGTAGAGACAGGGTTTTACTATGTTGGCCAAGCTGGTCTCAAACTCCTGACCTCAGGTTATCTGCCTGCCTCAGCCTCCTAAAGTGCTAGGATTACAGGCATGAGCCACTGCACCTGGCCAAGGGAGAGTCTTCAAAATGCAGATTATCCCTCTCTATATACACATCCATGGACATCGGAATATGGGGTGATTGGGGTGTGTGTATAGAAATGCTCGTTTCCTTTGACTGTGATATTGCCACCTACCTCCTCCCTCATCCTAAAGCATTGAGAATCCCTAAACAGGAAAGAAAAATCTCTGGCATTAAGAATTGGGTATGCTTCTTGCTGCCATGTCTTGTAAAAAAAAAAAAGAAGAAAAAAAAAAAGAATTGGGTATGCTTGGTCGAGAGAGATGGCTCATGCCTGTAATCCCAGCACTTTGGAAGGCCGAGGTGGGTGGACCACGAGGTCAGGAGATGGAGACCATCCTGGCCAATATGGTGAAACCCTGTCTTTACTAAAAATACAAAAATTAGCTGGGCATGGTGGCAGACACCTGTAATCCCAGCTGCTCAGGAAGCTGAGGCAGGAGAATTGCTTGAACCTGGGAGGTGAAGGTTGCAGTGAGCTAAGATCGTGCCACTGCACTGCAGCCTGGGTGACAAAGCAAGACTTTGTCTCAAAAAAAAGAATTGGGTATGCTAATTCTAATTCTCAATGCACTGTGACTCCAAAGGGACCAGTGGAAGAAGAGAAGCAGGAACTGTGGGCTGGGCACAGTGGCTCATGTGTGTGATCCCAGCATTTTGGGAGGCTGAGGTGGGAGGATTGCTTGAGGCCAAGAGTTCAAGACCAGCCTGGGCAGCATAGCAAGACCCTGTCTCTACCAAACAAGAAAGAAAGGAAAAAAAAGCAGGAACCATGGCAGTGTAACTATTGCTGAGGAATCCCAATGCTTGGACAGCTTTGTGACATGAGTTTCCATTGGCAGGAGAAGTTCCCAGGCCCTGGAACTTTCCTGAAGACTATGGATGTCATGGTACTCTTTGGGGGCATTCTTAGTCCCTCCCTGATGCTCATGGAGAAATCCTCAACAAGCTGAAGGAGATGAAGTTATTTCATTCTCCAGTCCTTGCTCTGCGGCCTCTGGGGAAGGAGAGGAGGAGTAGGTGGCTCCTGGGTTCATCTTCAAACTCACCCACATCCTGCTCATGTCACTCAGCTCATTTCTGTATCTCAGAGAGTCCTTCAGGACCTGCAGAGGGGAAGGCACAGGCCGTGAGAGAACGGAGAAGGAAGGAGAGACAAAGGGAAGGAGAATGGAGAGAGGCGGAGGTGAGGCTGGGGCGGGAGGACAGGGTGATGGGAGAGAGCTCAGCCACCTCTAATGGGAACCCAAAGGCCAGGAGAAGGGGGCAGTGTGGGAGAGGACAGCGGCCTCTGTGGCCCAGGCGGTCACTTTCCCCACAAGGGCCCCTGGCTCCCTGCCACCGTACAGTCCCAGGAACTCACGTTCGGGTGTCCATCTCGGAGGAGTTTGTGGAACACATGGCAGAACTTCCAGCAGAGCACTGCGTTGCTGGACAGAGGCAGGCGGTTGACGACAGACCAAAAGGTCTGTGCCCCTTTCTCATGGTGGGTGCCCAGTATGCACGGTGAGGGAGGGTTATGGAAAACAACGACATGGGCCCTGCCTCCTGGGAGCCAGTCTGTACCCAGCCACTGCAGGGGGTCAAGCCTGTACCCAGCCACTGCAGGGGACCGAGGCTGCACCCAGCCACTGCAGGGGTTCAAGCCTGCACCCAGCCACTGCAGGAGGTCATGCCTGTACCCAGCCACTGCAGGGGGTCAAGCCCGCACCCAGCCACTGCAGGGGACCGAGGCTGCACCCAGCCACTGCAGGGGACCGAGGCTGCACCCAGTCACTGCAGGGGGTCAAGCCTGTACCCAGTCACTGTAGGGGATCGAGGCTGCACCCAGCCACTGCAGGGGGTCACGCCCGCACCCAGCCACTGCAGGGGGTCACGCCCACACCCAGCCACTGCAGGGGGTCACGCCTGCACCCAGTCACTGCAGGGGATCACACCATACCCAGCCACTGCAGGGGATCACGCCTGCACCCAGTCACTGCAGGGGATCACACCATACCCAGCCACTGCAGGGGATCACGCCCACACCCAGCCACTGCAGGGGATCACACCCACACCCAGTCACTGAAGGGGACGGAGGCTGCACCCAGCCACTGCAGGGGATCATGCCCACACCCAGCCACTGCAGGGGATCACACCCACACTCAGTCACTGAAGGGGACCGAGGCTGCACCCAGCCACTGCAGGGGATCATGCCCACACCCAGCCACTGCAGGGGACCAAGCAGTTGTGCCAGCTGTGGTTGGCAGTGACTTGGAGGGAGTGCCACTCAGATCTAAGTACCATAGAACTGTACGTTCGTTCTGGGAGTTTTAGGGCAGATGGCAATACTTGTTCTAATAAAATCCACTTGATTAGACAATTTCTCAAGATGGAAGTATCTTGAGAGAGAGGTGTGTCTTTTTCTAATTTGCACAAATGCCCTGTAGGCCAGGGTAGTATTGGGTTGCCCTTTCTGTGAGAATGCTGAGTTGGTGATGGGTCCCTTGGGAATAACGACAGCTATTTGTTGTGGTGGTTGAGATGGGGTCTTGCTGTGTCGCCCAGGCTGGAGTGCAGTGGTGTGATCACAGCTCACTGTAGGCTCAAACTCCCGGGTTCAGGCAATCCTCCCACCTCAGCCTCCTAAGTAGCTTGGGCTATAGGCATGCACCACTATGCCTGGCTAAGTTAAATTTTTGTTAGACAGCTTGCTATGTTGCCAAGGCTGGTCTCAAGCTTTTGGCCTCAAGCAATCCTCCCCTTTTGGCCTCTCAAAGTACGGAGGTTGCAGGTATAAACCACTGTGCCTGGCCTTATGACCCCTAACTTTTTAACAATACTTGAACGGCTGGGTGCGGTGGCTCACACCTGTAATCCCAGCACTTTGGGAGGCCGAGGCAGGTGGATCACCTAAGGTCAGGAGTTTGAGACCAGGCTAGCCAACATGGTAAGACCCCGTCTCTACTAAAAACACAAAAAATTAGCTGGGTGTGGTGGCGGGCACCTGTAATCCCAGCTACTCAGGAGGCTGAGGCAGGAGAATTGCTTGAACTTGGGAGGCAGAGGTTGCAGTGAGCTGAGATTGTGCCACTGCACTCTGGGCAACAGAGCAAGACTCCATCTCTATATAAATAAATGTCCATCTGGCCTCACATGATTTTAAGTTCAGCATCCAGATCTCTGTCATTAGTGAGCCCTTTTTGGAGCGAGGAATTTCCCTTGTCTTTTGTAATTGTGTATTTCCACACGATTCAGTAACTGGGCACTATCAACCGTAAGGCCAACTCTGTGCCCGGACCTTTAAGCTTCCCTCAGCAAGGCTCAGGTCTCAAGGGCAGTGTCATTTAGGGCAGAAAGACTTGCCTCAGGTAGGAAACTAAATGACTCACCCAGAGCACACGTTATTTTGGTTGTGAGCTGGACGATACCACATAGTTTCTTTCCTTGATGACATTTTCATTTAGAGAGGGGTGGGCTTGAACAGATATTTGGGTCTGGAAGCTAAAGTCAGCTTTTGGTATAAGAGTGTTTCTTTCTTTTCTTTCTTTCTTTTTCTTTTCTTTCGAGACAGGGTCTTGCTCGGTTGCCCAGGCTAGAGTGCAGAGTGGCACGATCTTCGCTCACTGCAGCCTCCGCCTCCCAGGTTCAAGTGTTTTTCGTGCCTCAGTCTCCCAATAGCTGGGATCACAGGCATCTGCCACCATGCCTGGCTAATTTTTGTGTTTTTAGCAAAGAAGGGGTTTTGCTATGTTGCCCAAGCTGGTCTCGAACTCCTGGCCTCAAGAGATCTGCCCCGCTTGGCCTCCCAAAGTTCTGGGATTACAGGCGTGACCCACCACACCTGGCCTTGGTGTAGGAGTGATTTCTGAAATAATTTTTGGTTCCACCTAAAGTGCAGCCCCTACAGACTGCAGGAAGCAGTGAGGAGAGACTGGCAGCCCCCAGCCTCCCACACTCACTTCTCCCAGCAAACAGGGATTACTTTTCCTGAAAGCAGCCTCCTAAACAGAGCTAGCCAGGCACCCTGGCTTTATTTTATTAAATTTAAATTACTTTTCTTAATTTATTTTTTAAGAGTCTCCTTCTGTTGCCCAGCCTGGAGTGCAGTGGTGAAATCATAGCTCATTGCAGCTTCCAACTCCTGGGCTCAAGTGATCCTCCCTACTCAGCCTCCCAAGTAGCTGGGACTATAGGCATGCACCACCACACTCAACCAATTTCTTATTTTTTGTAGAGAGGGATCTCGCTATGTTGCCCAGGCTGGTCTTGAACTCCTGGGTTTATCTGATCCTCCTGCCTTGGTCTCCCAAAGTGCTGAGATTACAGGTGCAAACCACCGCACCTGGCTGAGACACCCTGACTTTCAAATGGGCAAGGGGACCTTCCTGGCATTCTTTCACATTATAAGCATTTGTATGCCCCAGTTATGTGTCAAAGACTGTAAAATGCATTCAAGGAGAAAAAAGAAAGAAAATAAGAAACATAAGACTCAGTCCCCAGCCCTCAGGAGTGAGTATCAAGGTGGCGGGCCAAACTGTTCAGCATTTGGGCATCTGTCATAAACGTCTAAGCAGCATGTCTGAAGTCAGACTTCCTAATGCTTATTTAGTTTGTATCTAAGGCAGCTGACAAGACTCGATAATACACAAAGGGGCTGAGCGCGGTGGCTCACGCCTGTAATCCCAGCACTTTGGAAGGCCCAGGGGGTGGACTGCTTGAGCTAGCTGGGAGTTCAAGACCAGTCTGCACCACAGCAAGACCCTGTCTCTGTAAAAAATTAGCCAGGCATGATGGTGTGTGCCTATAGTCCCAGCTACTTGGGAGGCTGAGGCGGGAGGATCACTTGAGCCCAGGAGTTAGAGGCTGCAGTGAGCCTCCAACTGATTGTGCCACTGCACTTCAGCCTGGGTGACAGTGTGTGACCCTGCCTCAAAAAAAAAAAAAAGAAAAAAGAAAAAAATCTTAGGGATATCTTTAACTAGGCGTTTAAAACTCCACAGTATGGAGTTGATTTTTCAATGTTTATTCACCATTTAGAAATTGTGAATCAGGGACTAATAGAATGCTAAAGCTGGATTCTTAAATCTTTCAAAAAAAAATTTTTTTTTTGAGACTGAATTTCGCTCTTGTTGTCCAGGCTGGAGTGCAATGGCATGATCTCAGCTCACCACAACTTCTGCCTCCTGGGTTCAAGTGATTCTCTTGCCTCAGCCTCCCAAGTAGCTGGGATTACAGGTGCCCACCACCATGCCCAGCTAATTTTTGAATTTTTAGTAGGATGGGGTTTCACCATGTTGGCCAGGCTGGTCTTGAACTCCCGACCTCAGGTAATCTGCTTGCCTCCACCTTTCAAAGTGCTGGGATTACAGGCATGAACCACCGCACCCGGCCTGAAATCTTTGTCCAACTCTTTGATCGAACAGAAAGTGATGTAAGGCTCATGGAGGCCCCACTCAAGGTCCCAGAGTGAGCCTGAGAGTTCCAGGACCTTGCAGGATCCCTTCCCTCCTCCCAGGAAGCCTCCCTGGCAGTGTGTGACCTGACCTTCCTGCTGTAGGCCTGGCCTCTCTGCCCCCATGTCTTGTCCTGAAGAGCATGCTGCCCAATGACGACTCTCTCCCTTGCGCATATCTTTTGTTTTATTTAAGACGGAGTCTCACTCTATTGCTTAAGCTGGAGTCCAGTGACATGATCTTGGCTCACTGTAACCTCCGCCTCCTGGGTTCAAGCAATTCTCCTGCCTCAGCCTCCTGAGTAGCTGGGACTACAGGCACGCGCCACCACGCCCAGCTAATTTTTTGTATTTTTAGTAGAGACGGGGTTTCACCATGTTGGCCAGGCTGGTCTTGAACTCCCAACCTTGTGATCCACCCACCTCGGCCTCCCGAAGTGCTGGGATTACAGGCGTGAGCCACTGCGCCTAGCCCCTCACTCATATATCAGACTGATCACAAATTATTAGTAGGTCAAGGCTGTGTCATTTCCTCTGAGAAAATCAACTGAGCCATTTAAAATAAAGGCTTTTTCTTGGTTTGGTTTGAATCATTGCAAGGGTACCAAACGTGATAGAAGAAAGCAAGGGGCCTGTGTCTTTCTGGGGGAAAAAAAAGAGTAAGAGCCAGCTAGGCTTGCTGTAGGGATAGACTTCTGGGTTAGCTTAGAGAGGTTCCGCAGCCCCCATCCTAAATCCAGCCAAAGCATCTTCCTGCTAACGGCGAGCTGCTTTCCCTCTACCAAACAGTTCACATGCCGCACTAAGCAATGCTGGGCTTCTCCGGCTATCTAACCTGGAGGGTTGGTCGCCTCCATGGGTTTGGGACAAGCTGCTCTGTCCCGATGGCTTTGGGACACACTGCTCTGGCCTGCCTCGCTGCAGCACAGCCACCAAGAGCCCAGGTGAGGAGGAGCTTCCCATTGCAGACAGAAGTCCAGCCTCCGAGGCTGGGTGCGGTGGCTCATGCCTATGTAATTCCAGCGCTTTGGGAGGTCAAGGCAGGAAGATGGCTTGAGCTCTGGCATTTGAGAACAGCCTGAGCAACACGGTGAAACCCCGTCTCTACCACAAATACCAAAAATTAGCCAGGGGTAGTGATACACACCTGTGGTCCCAGCTACTTGGGAGGTTGAGGCAGGTGGATCGTTTGAGCCTGGGAGGTGGAGGCTGTAGTGAGATCACGCCACTGCACTCCAGCCTGAGCGACAGAACAAGACTCTGTCTCAACAACGACAACAACAACAAAAGAGGCTGGGCGCAGTGGCTCACGCCTGTAATCCACGCACTTTGGGAGGCTGAGGCGGGCGGATCATGAGGTCAAGAGATCAAGACCATCCTGGCCAACATGGTGAAACCCCGTCTCTACTAAAAAATACAAAAATTAGCTGGGCGTGGTGGTGTGTCTGTAATCCCAGCTACTCAGGAGGCTGAGGCAGAAGAATTGCTTGAACCTGGGAAGCAGAGATTGCAGTGAGTGGAGATGGAGCCAGTGCATTCCACCCTGGGCAACAAAGCAAGACTGTCTCCAAAAAAAAAAGTCCGGACTCCGCTTGCCCGGAACTCCTCCTTGCTCTGGCCCAGCACACTGAGAGTTAAAAGCTTAGCCACCCCACTGGCAGCCTCTCTCCTTCAGCCTTTGGGGATTAAGCTCTCCAGCTCCAGGATTCTGCCACTCAAAGGCAGAGCCCTAGGGATTCACCAGCCAGTATGGTCCTGCACCTTTCTACAAAGCCATAGGCTACTCCTATGTGTGTGGGGTTTACCAAAGGGCTCTCAAGTCACCGGTTCCCTAATCCACTTCAAGGCTCTTGTCTTCTGTCCTCTGGTATAGATTGAATCTGTTCATGAAGGTAGAGACCCTGCCTCGGTTTAAGGTCAACCAACCACTGAAGCTAAGACTTTCTTTTTTCAGCCTGGCGTGGTGACTCATGCCTGCAATCCCAGCACTTTAGGAGGCTGAGGTCAGGCGTTCAAGACCAGCCCGGCCAACATGGCAAAACCCTATCCCTACTAAAATTACAAAATTAGCAGGGTGTGGTGGCACACGCCTGTAATCCCAGCTACTCAGGATGCTGAGGCACAAGAATCACTTGAATCCAGGAGGCGGAGGTGGCAGTGAGCTGAGAACATGCCACTCCCCTCCGGCCTGGGAAACAGAGTGAGACTATCTCAAAAAAGAAAAAAAAATACTCTTTTTCTTTCTTTCTTTCTTTCTTTTCTGCTTTCATGCTCAGAAAAGGAGATGATTATTGATTGTCTCTGTGGGCAAAGAGAGGACCTGGAGGGCTTTGATAGCTGGTGAAAGCCCCTCCTGACCCTCAGGAGATCTCTCACCGGAAAGTGACTTTCGAGTGACTTCGACATTCTCCAAAGCTTGAGTCGGCCAGGCGCAGCGGCTCTCCCCTGTAATTCCAGCACTTTGGGATTGCAGAGGAGGGAGGACTGCATGAACCCAGGAGTTGGAGGCTGCCGTGAGCTGTGATTGAGCCCCTGCACTCCAGCCTGGGCAACACAGCAAGACCCCATTTGGAAACAGAAAACAAGGAATGCTTAAGTCCTCAAGGAGAGGAGCAGGATCTTTGGCAAGTTGAAAGGCCTGGGCTCCACGGCCTCCTTGGTCTCTGCCACCCTGAGGTCTGTGCTCTCTGGGAAGCTGCTGTCATCAGAAGCTGAAGGGGCCTGGCTTGCGCAGGGCTGCCTCTTCCTGGAGCTGAGCAAGGGAGCCTGGCCCTGACCTCAGTCCCCACAATTTAACCTCCCTCGTGGTCGGTCTTCCAAGCAACATCCAAAAGGATATTTCTGGCGTGTTTTTCCTTTACAGCCACTTCCTGCGTATTAATGGCCTTATTGATGCTGACAGTCTGAAAAACAAGAAGGGGGAGGGGAAGGAGGATGAGATGAATCAGCCTCTGAGAGTGGCTGAGACCCTCCCAGTTGCCCGCCCCTTTCTACTCCTCCAGGGATCCTACCCCTGCCCCACGGGTGGTCGGTCCCTCTGCAGGCGCCCAGCTGGGGGCAGAGGTGGGGGCCAGCTGGCCGGGCTGTCCTGAGGGAGCGGGCACTGCTGCCTGGCATTGGCTGTGCCCAGCTGCTGCTCCTGCCTGCCACTCACTCCCTTGGCACAACACATGGCAATTAAAGCCCGCACAAAGAGATGCTTTTCAGCCCCCAGGGAAACATTAGTTCTCCCGGGAGCCGGAGGAAGAGGCGCAGAGATCAGGGAGCAACCAGGGAACCACCGTGGCCCAGGACCCCCCAGCTGCCTCTCTCTCCCCTCTAAACCTTACCCAGAGCCTTCCCCAGCTGGCCAGCACTGTCATGGCCACTAAGTCTTTGTTTTCACACACTCTTGGGCATTTTCCAACTCCTAAGCAAATTCCTTGTACTTCCTTAACGACATCAAAGGACATTAAACATTCCCTCTCAATCCTTTTTAAAGTAACTTTTATTCTTTTTTTTTTTTTTTTTTTTTTTTT
>NW_016107397.1:1008526-1039880 GCF_001604975.1 Cebus imitator
TTAGTAGAGACGGGGTTTCACCATGTTGACCAGGATGGTCTCGATCTCTTGACCTCGTGATCCACCCGCCTTGGCCTCCCAAAGTGCTGGGATTACAGGCTTGAGCCACTGCGCCCAGCCACTTTCTTTATTTTTAGTAGAGACAAGGTCTCACTATGTTGCCCAGGCTGGCCTCAAACTCCTGGCCTCGAATGATCCTCCCACCTCAGCCTCCGAAAGCACTGGGATTACAGGCATGAGCCATTGTGCCCAGCCAGGAATTATCTTTAAAATTTTAGGTGTGATAAATATGCTGTAGTTTAATTTTTAAATAGGTTTTTTTTTAAGGTTCATACTGAAATATTTACTGGCAAGATGATATAATGTCTAAGATTTACTTCCAATAATCTGGAGAATGAAAAGTTTCATGGCTGATGATAGAGACCCACGGATCAGCAAACTACGGTTACAAGCCAAAACCAGACTAGACTGACACTTGGTTTTGAAAATAAAGTATTTTAGGAGGCCAAGGCGGGTGGATCACCTGAGGTCAGGAGTTTGAGACCAACCTGGCCAACATGGTGAAACCCCATCTCTACTAATATACAAAAATTATTCCTTATTTTCAACCTCAGAGAAAAAGAAAAACAAAAAAACAAAAATGAGCTGGGCATGGTGGCAGGCACCTGTAATCCCAGCTACTCGATACTCGGGAGGCTGAGGCAGGAGAATCGCTTGAACCTGGGAGGCAGAGGTTGCAGTGAACCGAGATCCCACCATTGCACTCCAGCCTGGGCAAGAGAGCAAGACTCCCTCTCAAAAAAGAAAAGAAAGAAGCAAAGCTTATTACAATTCCTGACCTCAGGTGATCTGCCTGCCTTAGCCTCCCAAAATGCTGAGATTACAGGAGTGAGCCACCGCACCTGCCAGCTTTTTTTTTTTTTTTTTTTTTAAGAGAAAGGGTCTTGCTATGTTGTCTAGGCTGGACTTGAGCTCCTAGGTTCCAGCAATCCACCTGCCTCAGCCTCTCAAGTAGCTGGAACTACAGCCACACACCACCACATCCAGCTGCTGTTTTTTTAACTTTTTGGATATGTTCTTAAGTCCATGTCTCCTTATATGCTCTCTTCTCCCTACCAGACTTGACTTAAACAGTGTAACCTCTTTGTGAACTGAATTGCTTACCCTCTCCCCACGAAAAGATATAACCACGTCCAACCCCTTCCCCTGTACCTATGAATATGATCTTATTTGCAAACAGGGCATTTGCAGATGTAACTAGTGAAGATGAGGTCATACTGGAGTAGGGTATTAGGGAACGTAATACGACTGGTGATCCTTGGAGATGTAGGGATCCAGAGCCACGCGGGGAGGATGCTGTGTGAAAACAGGCAGAGAAGAGTGATGCGCCTACAAGCCAAGGAATGCCAAGGACAGCCAGGGGCCACAAGAAGCTAGAAAGGATCCTTCCCGGCAGGTGCAGTGGCTCATGCCTGTAATCGCAGCACTTTGAGAGGTGGAGGCGGACGGATCACTTGAAGCCAGGGGTTCGAGATCAGCATGGCCAAGACAGCGAAACCCTGTTTCTACTAAAAATACAAAAATTAGCCAGGTGTGATGGCGCATGCCTGTAGTCCCAGCTACCAGGGAGGTTGAGGTGGGAGGATCGCTTCAGCCCAGCAGGCAGAGGTTGCAGTGACAGCACCATGGCACTCCAGCCTGGGCAACAGAGCAAAACCCTGTCTCCAAGAAAACAAAAAAAAATGAAGAAAGAAGTGAAGAGTTCATTCCCCAAACCTGTTCATGAAGCAGTGCTGTTCTCTTATGGAGACACAGTGCTTACAGCTCCTTCTTAACACGTCCTTCCCTGGGCCGTGGTCCTCAGCTTCTGCTAACAGAACTGACCCAAGCACTCTCTTTCCTGCACACTTCCTCCAGTGCATTACAGCCGCTTCAACCACATTCTTCCCCAGCACCATGACAATGGCAAAATTCTGGCTGCAGACAGACCCCTGGGCAAAGTCTCCATACTTCCGGAGCCCATAAAGGTTGTCTGCAGTCAGAAAGGACTGGCGAGGCACATAAAAACGTAGGAGGACAAGAAACCCAAGTCTGTAAGATACTGACCTGGATGTGATCAATTTCCAGGGGGTTTGGGAGGGCCTGTAAGGAATATGGGCCGTGAGGAGGAGGAGCAAACCAGGTAGTTGGAAATGCTGGAAGTGGGGCTGGATTCGGTGGCTCACGCCTGTAATCCCAGCACGTTAGGAGGCTCAGGCGGAAAGATCACTTGAGGCCAGGAGTTCAAGACCAGCCTGGGCAACATAGTGAGACCTCATCTCTACAAAAAACTTAGTTGGGTATGGTGGCATGCACCTGTATTTCCAGCTACTCTGAAAACTGAGGTGGGAGGATCACTTGAGTGATCTAGGAGTTGGAGGCTGCAGTGAGCTGAGATTGTACCACTATGCTCCAGTCTGAGAGGTAGAGCAAGACCTTGTCTTAGAAAAGAAGGAAGGGAGGAGGAAGGGAGGAAGGGAGGGAGGGAGGGAGGGAGGAAGGAAGAAGGAAAGAAAGGAAGGAAGGAAGGGGGAGGGGAGGTAAGGGAGAGGAGGGAAGGAAGGAAGGGAGGGAAAAGGGAAGGAGGGAGGGAAGAAGGAAAGAAGAAACAAAGGAAAGAAGGAAGGAAGGAAAGGAAAGGAAAATGCTAGAAACTGCCTCAGGGCCTCCAGAGAGTACCCATGATGGGTGAGACTTAGATTTACCCTAAAAATATCTGTTCCCAGTGCCTGACCAATTGCTCAAGCCTGTGGTCATTACGAACCTTGCTCACAAAAAAATCTTAAAGTAACAAATTTTTTAAATCCTTAAAATTCCATTAAGCCACGTAAAATAATATACCATGAGCTTGTAACTACTGATTCTGAGTGTGCGCATATAGCTGAAACCAGGAGAGCTGTGTGCTGTAAGTGTTGAAAAGAGAGAGAAACCTTTTCAACTGAGACACTGCTCGAGGAAGACTTCCGTGGGAAGTAAAAAAGTCCTCTTCAAAGTTTCCTTCTTGTTAAAGAATAAATCATACGTGTGCTAATAACTCTTTGTTAAGCCCTATCCTGTGTAGCTGTGAGACATGCCATGCTTACAAGCACGTAGTACATTCTGTGTCCTTTGTACTGTAACCAAGCTATCTGTGCTGGACGTGCTCACAGGCATGCCCCAGCTCACCATTGCTTTTACCTGTTTAGAGAAGTTTTCAGTTGTTAGCCAATCAGGTTTTAGTTTAGACTGTGAGGTCTGGCTCCAGCCAATGGAGATCAGACACAGCAGTAGGGACAACCCCAAATGTGTAAGGGATAAATAAGTCTGCTTTTCCTTTGTTCATTGTACCTCGTGGCAAGATGGCTAGTGAGGGTGCCCTTCCTGCAGTGCAGGATGTAAAAAAGTAAAAATTGCTTGCTGAGACATCCTTTGTCTCAGTGCTAATTTTTCTTTGCGGCATCGAGCATCTGTTTCCAACAACTTCTTAAAGGGAAGGGAGGGCTGACTGTTCAGGTGCTATCCCCTGCCATTTACCCACTTCTCTCATGTATGTCTCATAGAAACACTGGGGGTGCTTGGGGCTGCTGTTCAGAAAGGTGGACAAACTTGCCCAAGGTCATACTCTTTGGTTCCAAGCCCTGAACGACCACCTGCTATGTACTGCGAAGGGGCTCAGGCTTGCAGGGGACTGGGGCAGGGGTTCTGGACATAGATGACAGGGCTTCCAGGCAGAGGAAGTGCCACGAGTAAAGGCACCAAAGTGGAAAGGCATGGAGCAACCTGAGGGGTGGGCAGGGGACGGGGGAGAAGCCAGAAAGCAGGTGAGGCTGCATATGGGAGGCCGGCGGGCTTCTGAGTGGCAAGAAGGGATGACAGCAGGTGGAGGAGAACGGGCCAGCGGCAGCAGCTGGAGTGCAGCTGGATGGAGCCTGGAGGTGATAATTCAGGGAGGAGTCTTGCTCTGTTGCCCAGGCTGGAGTGCAATGGCACGATCTCAGCTCACTGCAACCTCCACCTCCTGGGTTCAAGCGATTCTCCTGCCTCAGCCTCCTGAGTAGCTGGGATTACAGGTGCATGCTACCACATCCGGCTAATTTTTGTATTTTTAGTAGAGATGAGGTTTCGCCATGTTGGCCAGGCTAGTTTCAAACACCTGACCTCAGGTGATCCACCCACCTAGGCCTCACAAAGTGCTGGGGTTAAAGGGGTGAGCCACCATGCCTGGTCACATGTTTAATTTATTATTGTTATTTGGAGACAGGGTCGTGCTCTGTCAGCAGGCTGGAGTGCAGTGGTGTGATCATCTCACTGTAGCCTCAACCTCCTGGACTCAAGCAATCCTCCCACCTCAGCCTCCTGAGTAGCTGGGGGCATGTAGGACTATGCCTGACGGTTTTTTTTTCTTTTTTTTTTAAGTAGAGATGGGGGTCTCACTATGTTGCCCAGGCTGGTCTTGAACTCCTGGCCTCAAGCAATCCTCCTGCTTCAGCCTCCTAAAGTGCTGGGATTATAGGTGTAAGCCACCGTGCCCGGCCAGAAGCTACTTAATAGCATAAAAGTACAGGAAAAATGGAACCAAAATGAAAGATGTGAAAATGGAAGTGACCTAATACAAGGTGGGCTATAAAATGAATTTTAGTAGGACTGGCAGATAGGAGCTCCAGGTTACGGGGAGACTGCAGAGGCATGCATCCATGGTGCCTCCAAGATGATGCAGAGACTTTGGGAGGCCGAGGTGGGCAGATCACCTGAGGCCAGGAGTTCGAGACCGGCCTGGCCAACATGGTGAAACCCCATCTCTACCAAAAATACAAGAATTAGCCAGGTGTGGTGGTGCATGCCTACAATCTCAGCTACTCAGGAGGCTGAGGCAGGAGAATTGCTTGAACCTAGGAGGTGGGGGTTGCAGTAAGCTGAGATCTCGCCATTGCACTCCAGCCTGGACAACAGAATAAGACTCTGTCTCCAAAAAAAAAGATGCTGCAGAGGCTCTGGACCCAGACAGGGAGAGGGTAACAGCAGGGGCCGCGGGCTGGGGAGACACTGAAGGAAAAGGACCTGAAGGAACAGTGAGGCCAGGTGGCTCTTGGGTAAGAAAGAGCCATTTTTAAAAGAATGAGAAAGTGAGCTAGCGATTAACAGTGGTGATAATCATCAAGCTGATGGCCGCTAATGAGTGCTTAGGCCAGGCCCCTTTGTATGAATTATCTTATGTGAAGTCTTACAACTCTGCAGCCTATCAGTAGGTGCGTATTAGTATAAATCAGCTCCATTCTGCAGATGAAGAAACCAAGGTACCTAAGAGATATTAGGCCTAGAAAGGCTAAGTAAGCCTGGCTGGGGCGGCTCATGCCTGTAATTCCAGCACTTTGGGAGGCTGAGCCTGGAGGATTGCTTGAGGCTAGGAGTTTGAGACCAGCCTGGGCACTATAGCAAGACCCCCATCTCTACAAAAAAAATTTTTTAAATAGCCAGGTGTGGTGGTCCACACCTGTAATCCCAGTACTTTGGAGGCTTAGGTGGGAGGATTCCTTGAGACCAGGAGTTTGAGAACAGCTGGAGCAACATAGTAAGACACCATCTCTACCAAAAAAAAAAATGTTTTTTTTTTGAGACAGAGTCTCGCTCTGTTGCCCAGGCTGGAGTGCAGTGGTGCAATCTCGGCTCACTTCAACCTCCACCTCCTGGGTTCAAGCAATTCTCCCGCCTCAGCCTCCTGAGTAGCTAGGACCATAGGTGCCCACCACCATGCCCAGCTAATTATTTTTTTTTCCTTTTTGAGACAGAGTATTGTTTTGTTGCCCCGGCTGGAGTGCAGCAGCACGATCTCAGCTCACTGCAACCTCCCTGCCTCCCAGGTTCAAGCAATTCTTCTGCCTCAGCCTCCCAAGTAGCTGGTACTATAGGCACCCGCCACCACGCCCACCTAACTTTTTCTATTTTTGTTTTAGATGGAGTTTCACTGTGTTAGCCAGGATGGTCTCCATCTCCTGACCTAGTGATCTGCTCACCTTGGCCTCCCAAAGTGCTGGGATTACAGGCGTGAGCCCCCCCACCCAGCTTAATTTTTGTATTTTTAGTAGAGGCAGGGTTTCGCCATGTTGGCCAGGCTCGTCTCAAACTCCTGACCTCAAACGATCCACCCATTTTGGCCTTCAAAAGTGCTGGGATTATGAACATGAGGCACCACGCCCAGCGTTAAAAAAAATTAAATTAGCCAAGTGCCGTGGCTCATGTCTATAGTCCCAGCTACTTGGGAGGCTGAGGCAAGAGGATCACTTGAGCCCAGGAGTTTCAGGCTGCAGTGAGCCATGATCACGCCACTGCACTCCAGCCTGGGGACCAGAGTGAGACCAAGTCTCTAAAATAAATGAATACAAATTAAAAAAAAGAACTGCTAAGTAAACTATCCAGGCCTGCTCCATCAGCAAGTATAAGGCGGGGTTTCAGACTTGGCAGTGACCGTGCCGCTCAGGCTCAGGATCACAACTTCAGCACTAGACAAGGCTGTCTACACCACAGAGACACAATCAGAATCCACAGACTGGAAAAATGAGTTAAAGTTCACAAGATGAAATCCAGTAGTATAAAGGAAGTTTTCCATATTTAGGCCTAAACTCACAGGCACAGGAGCAGTGCTTGTAAAAATAATTAAGGTGTTTCATATGGCTGCTAACTTAATATTAGCGAGTGATATAGTTGATGAACATGCAAGTCTGATCTCTCTGGATGCATTAAAAGGAGTATAGTGTTTAGAATGAGGGAGGGTATGGTTTCAGTTCTCTACACAGATCAGGCCTTGCATGAAACACTATTCAGTTTCAGGCTTTCTACATTATAAAGAAAACTAACAAGCTGGACCATTTCCAAAAGAGAGTGACCTGGACTGAAATGGACTTAAGATCTGAAGAAAATTTAGAGAAATTTCAATATTCTGAAGCATGATCATCTGGAAGCAGGAAAAACTCCAGAGGCTTGAACCTAGGCCAGTGGGTAGAAGTCCAGAGAGGCAGTTTCTGGATGAACTTAATTAAACATGTCTCATGAAAGAGAATTCCTCATTATTAGAAACACACATGCAGAGAAGAGGCAACTTTTACCCTGGGTTATTGTGGAAAAGATGGACAGGCTCAGATTACATTAGATGACTTCTAGATCCCTTCCCATTTTTAGACTCTAAAAAGGCCTATGGGATGACAAAACGCTCTGGATATCAGGCCGAGGAACTGTGATCTGATGGGTACTGGGGATCCACAGAAGGCTCCTGAGCAGGGGAGAAACCTGATACAAATGTCCCTCTCCATCCTCCTGAATGAGTTACTTCTCCAGTGCACTAAGGAAAGCGGAGAACACCCTGGGAGCCACTGCCTCCCAGTGTAACTCCAATGCAACTGACAAGAGCCTGGTCTAGCACTGGCTGGGGTAAGAAGTCTCTTCCCAAACCAGCAGCTACATGGCATCTTTAAGTGCTGCCTGAGCTTGCCAGGACTGTCCCAGACCCTTGTTCTGCAGCTCTGGGGAGGCTCACAAGAGCTCTCAGGCACTGTCATCATCGTTCCCAGGGTCCCTGGGCAACACTTCATCCTAGTAGCTGTACCCATGAGGCAGAGTCCACCCCATGCTTTGGGGCCCATTGCCTAGCCTGTGGCAAGGCTTCCTGGGGCCCATTCTGGGTTCGAAGTCTAACTGTGGGTCCTCCAGGGGGCCGGGGAATGTCAGATACTGAGAGGTTTCCAGGGCGGAGGTTCCCTGCTAGGAACAGTTTCCCGTGGCTTACTAATGCTGTGTACCACCTCTCCACCCCACCCCCCATTGTACACACCCCCTCTTCTTTCTGCTTTCCAAACCCTGACCTCCTTCAAGCTCACACCCAATGGCATCTTTTTTAAAGACTTACTGAGCTACTCAGACCAACAATGTATTTTTCTCTCCTTCCTTCCTTCCTTCCCTCCCTTCCTCCCTCCCTCCCTCCTTCCTACCTTCCATCTTCCCTTTTTTTTTTTTGAGACAGAGTCTTGCTCTGTCACCCAGGCTGGAGTGCAGTGGTGCTATCTCATTTCATTGCAACCTATGCCTCCTGGATTCAAGCGATTCTCTGGAGTAGCTGGAATTACAGGCCCACACCACCACGCCTGGCTAATTTTTGTATTCTTAGCAAAGACAAGGTTTCACCATGTTGGCCAGGCTGGTCTTGAACTCCTGACCTCAGGTAATCCACCTGCCTCAGTCTCCCAAAGTGCTGGGATTACAGGAGTGAGCCATTGTGCCCAGCCTTTTTTTTTTTTAAGAGACAGGGTCCTGTTCTGTCACCCAGGCTGGAGTGCAGTGATGTGATCATAGCTTACTCCAGCCTTGAACTCCTGGGCTCAAGTGATCCTCCAGCCTCAGTCTCCTGAGTAGCTGGGACTTACAGGCATGTGCCACCATACCCAGCTAATTTTTTGTATATTCGGTAGAGATGGAGTCTCCCTATGCTGCCCAGGCTGGTCTTGAACTCCTAGGCTCAAGAGACCCTTCCCCCACAGCCTCCCGAAGGGCTAAGATAACAGTTGTGAGCCACTGCACCTGGCCTTTCTTTTCTTTTTTGAATTCCTGTTTCTCTCAATACGTTTGATACTGAGTATTACCTTCCCTCTCCAGCCAAACTAGAATCCCAGGGGCAGGGACCCTGCCATCTCCTTCCCCATAGGCCCACAGTTTTGAAGGCAGGTCATAAGTCCATAAATCATCAGGACTGGCTGCTTCCTAGCACTCCCCCATCACCAGGTAGAGGCCAAGCATGGCGGCTCATGCCTGTGATCCCAGCACTTGAGGGGGCCAAGGCAGGACGATCTCTTGAGCCCAGGAGTTCAAGACCAGCCTGGGCAACACGATAAGATCCCATCAATATAAAAAAAATTATTATTATTTTTTTTGAGATGGAGTCTCACTCTGTCACCCAGGTTGGAGTGCAGTGGTGTGAGCTCGGCTCACTGAAACCTCTGTCTCCCAGGTTCAAATGATTCTCCTACTTTAGCCTCCCAAGTAGCTGGGATTACAGATGCACACCACCATGTCCAGCTAATTTTTATATTTCTTTTTAGTAGAGACAGGGTTTTACTATGTTGGCCAGGCTGGTCTTGAACTCTTGGCCTCAAGTGATCCACCTGCCTCAACGTCCCAAAGTGCTGGGATTACAGGCATGAGCCACCGTGCCTGGCCAATAAAAATTTTTTAGAAAGAGTCCCAGGTAGGCCAGGCACAGTGGCTCAGGTCTGTAATCCCAGTACTTTGGGAGGCTGAGGTGGGTGGATTACTTGAGGTCCGGAGTTCAAGACCAGCCTGACCAACATAGCGAAACCCCACCATCTCTACCAAAAACACAAAAAGTGGCCACACATGGTGGTGCGTGCCTGTAATCCCAGCTACTTGGTAGACTGAGGCAGGAAAATCACTTGAACCAGGGAGGCGGAGGCTGCAGTGAGCTGAGATTGTACCACTGCACTCCAGCTTGGGTGACAGAGTGCGACTCTGTTGCAAAAAAAAAAAAAAAAAAAAAAGTCCCAGGTGTGTGATTCACAGTCTCTTGAGAAAATCTACTCCCTTCTCCTCTCTGACCCAGACTCTCGGAAAAGACATCGTTTGGTTCTGTACTGTCCCCGGCCCCTCCACAGGCCAATGCCTGGCGGCCCCTCCCACCCCCAAGGGTGGGCAGTGTGGGGCTCAGTGTCTCACCTCTGGAGGGGGCTCTGGATTAGGGAACATCCTCTGAGAACAGGCTGTTCTCCAGACTTCCCTGGAGTCACACAGGACCTAAGACCAAGCCGTGTCTCCCCTGAAAGGGCAGCATTGTCCACCGCTTCCTGACACAGCAGGGCCTCGTGTCCCAGGCTGGTTCCGGAGAGCCAATTACCAGCAGGCACCGCAGGAAGGGCGCCTTTCTCCCAGCCTCTCTTCCTCCCTCCCCAGCACTCCCCATCCTCCGCTGGCCTAGGACAGCCCAGCCAGGCGGTGGCCAATGGGAAACCCTCTGTCCTTGCTTGTGCAGGGAGTGGGGCCGGGCCTGGCCTGTGGGGCCAGCTGGGCACTGTCCGGTCACAACACACAGCTCTTGGCAGGAGTCCAACCCGCGGGCTGCCAAGGCCAGGCTGGCTTGAAAGGTCCCATGGCAGGAGCTGGCACAGGGATGTGCCCCAGGTGGGGGTGGCAGGTCCCCAGGCAAGGGGCCAGGGAAGGACAACCTGAGAACAGGCAGCCCAGATGGGAAAGGAGAAGGGCAAAAGAAGGCAGAGGAGGCCGGCCGTGGTGGCTCCACCTGTGATCCCAGCACTTTGGGAGGCTGAGGCGGGAGGATCACCCGATGAAGTGGGCGGATCACCTGAAGTCAGGAGCTCAAGACCAGCCTGGCCAACATGATGAAACCCCGTCTCTACTAAAAATACAAAATTAGCCAGGCATGGTGGCGCACACCTGCAATCCCAGCTACTCAGGAGGCTGAGGCAGGAGAATCGCTTGAACCCGGGAGGTGGAGGTTGCAGTGAGCTGAGATCACGCCATTGCACTCTAGCCCGGGCAACAAGAGAGAAACTCTGTCTCAAATAAAATGAAATAAAATAAAGGCCAGGCAAGGTGGCTCACGCCTGTAATCCAAGCACTCTGGGAGGCTGAAGTAGGTGGACCAGCCTGGTCAAGACGGTGAAACTCCATCTCTGCTAAAAATATAAAAATTAGCCGGGTGTGGTGGTGCATGCCTGTAATCCCAGCTACTCAGGAGGCTGCGGCAGAAGAGCTACTCCAACCCAGGAGGCAGGGGTTGCAGTGAGCTGAGATTGTGGCACTGCATTCCAGCCCGGGAGACAGAACGAGGCTATGTCTCAAAAAATAAAATAAAATAGAGGGACCAGGTGCGGTGGCTCACACCTGTAATCCCAGCACTTTGGGAGGCTGAGGTGGCTGGTTCACCTGTCAGGAGTTCAAGACCAGCCTGGCCAACACAGTGCAACCCTGTCTCTACTAAAAATACAGAAAAAAAAAATTAGCCAGGTGTGGTGGTGGGCACCTGCAGTCACAGCTACTCGGGAGGCTGAGGCAGGAGAATCACTTGAACCTGGGAGGCAGAGGTTGCAGTGAGCAGAGATTGCGCCACTGCACTCCAGCCTAGGCAACAAGAGCGAAACTCCATCTCAAAAAATAAATAAAATTTAAAAATAATAAATAAATAAACAGAAAGGCAGAGGAAAGAAACGAGAAGTGCAAGAAGGGGAGGAGGCATCTGCTCAGGGAAAAGCACAGGTCACCCTCCTGCCCCTCCCCGCCGCCGCAGCAGCCTCAGTGATGGCCTCCCACCGTGGGGACCGGGAATGGGGAAACGGCAATACCTCCAGCATCAAGTGTTGCAAACTTTCAGTAAACAGACCAGAGGAGTGGGCCAATTAACACCTGAGATTTGGCCAGGACCCCCAGCCTGCATTTCTGCAATGGCTTCTAGGATCCGCCAACCAAATTCATCCCACTCGAGGCAGAAAGAATCTGCCCTCCAAAAATATTAGCTGGGAGTGGTGGAGCCTGTAGTCATCGCTACTTGGGAGGCTGATGCAGGAGGATCACCTGAGCCCAGGAATTCGAGGCTGCAGTGAGGCATGATGATACCCCTGGACTCCAGCCTGGGTGACAGAGGAAGACTGCTTCTCAAAAAAACAAAAAGAGAAAAAATAAAAGGATCTAACCCATGTGCCTGATCCTGAGACGCAGGGCAGAAAGGGGACCTCAGGCCATCAGTTCCACCTGGAGAGTGAGAAGGCTGGCAACGGGAGAAGGTGGTGTGAAGTACCTGGGGACAGCGACAGGTTACAAAAGCCAGCCCTTATATGTCAACTTGGTTGGAAAGAAGAAAAAGAAAGAGAAATTTTTTTTTAAAAAAAGGGCCAGGCACGGTGGCTCACGCCTGTAATCCCAACACTTTGGGAGGCAGAGGCAGGTGGATCACCTGAGGTCAGGAGTTGGATACCAGCCTGACCAACATGGTGAAACTCTGTCTCTACTAAAAATACAAAAATTAGCCGGGCGTGGTGGTATGTGCCTGTAATCCCAGCTACTCGGGAGGCTGAGATAGGAGAATTGCTTGAACCCGGGGGTGGAGTTTGCAGTGAGCTGAGATTATGCTATTGTACTCCATTCTGGGCAACAACAGCAAAACTCCACTTCAAATAATAATTTTTTTTTTTTTTTAAAGAGGCTATAATCCCAGCACTTTCAGAGGCCAAAGCGGGCAAATCACTTGAGGCCAAGAGTTCAAGACCAGCCTGGCCAATATGGTGAAACCCCATCTCCACTAAAAATACAAAAATCAGCAGGGTAAGGTGGCATGCACCTGCAGTCCCAGCTACTGAGGGGACTGAGGTGGAAGGGTGGCGTGAGCCCAGAAGTTTAAGGTTGCAGTGAGCTATGATCGTACCACTGCACTCCAACCTGCTGGGCGATGAAAGAAGGAAGGAAGAAAAGGAAGGAAGAAAGGAGGGAAGGAAGGAAGGAAGGAAGGAAGGAAGGAAGGAAGGAAGGAAGGAAGGAAGGAAGGAAGGAAGGAAGGAAGGAAGGGGCTACCCATGGCAGGTTGCAGTCTGGGTGGCAACAGCTCAGGTTAATAGCTGGGACCTTCCGCGTGAGCGAGGATGACAGGGAGAGTATAGAATCAAATGGAGATCAGGTGAGCCTGGAGAGCAGAGGGACAGGTGAGGCACGGAAAGTCGACAGAACACCCCCCGGGGAGCCTTCAATGCTCCTGCAGACTGCGCTGGTCCCAGCTGCAACAGTTAGAATTTGCTGTCCAACATCAGGGTCTTTTATTTATTTTTTTTTGAGACGGAGGCTTGCTCTGTTGCCCAGGCTGGAGTGCAGAGGCGCGAACTCAGCTCCCTGCAACCTCCAGCTCCCAGATTCAAGCGATTCTCCTGCCTCAGCCTCCAGAGTAGCTGGGATTACAGGCTAATATTCTGTATATTTAGGAGAGACGGGGCTTCACCATGTTGGCCAGGATGGTCTCAAACTCTTGACCTCGTGATCCGCTGCCTCGGCCTCCCAAATTGCTGGGATTACAGGTGTAAGCCATCGCGCCCGGCCCATGAGGGTCTTTTTAATTATTCTCTTGATCAAAAATAATAATGATAGAGCCGTTGTCACCGGATCAGTGGTGGCAGCAGCCACTGACCCTCACTTGGGTCTCCTCCTCCTCCCAGGCCCTGCACTGGTAATTTGCTTCTCATCCTCCTTTGGGCCTGAGAGGGCTGGAAATCCGAGCCCCTATTTTCCACAAGCTGCTTGCAAGTAGCACAGCCCGCAAGAAGTGAAGCCAGAATTCAAACCCAGGTCCACCTGAGCACACCGCCTCTCCCACAGCATGCTCCCTTCTGTAACTCCCAAGATCCAACACAAACCTGTCACCAACCAACAGCCTCCCGCTACTGTCTGCCTCACCTTCTTACCCATGACAGCTGCCCGCCTTGTTTTTATTTTTTAAGAGGCAGAGTCTCACTCTATTGCCCCGGCTGGAGCACAGTGGTGCAGACATGGCTCACTATGGCCTCAAACTCCTGGGTTCAAGTAATCCTCCCATCTCAGCCTCCCAGGTAGCTGAGACGACAGGTGCATGCCACCACACCTGGCTCATTTTAAAATATTTTTTGTAGAGATGGGGTTTGCTATGTTGCCTAGGCAGGTCGCAAATTTCTGGCCTCAAGTGATCCTCCTGCCTCTGCCTCCTGAGTCGCCAGGATTATAAGCACATACCACCACACTCACCTAATTTTTGTAGAGATGGGATTTTACGATGTTGCTCGGGCTGGTCTTAAACTCCTGGGTTCAAGCACTTTGCCCATACCAGCCTCCCAAAGTTCTGAGACTACAGGCGTGAGCCATGCGCTGGGCCCTAAAATGGTAAATCTTATGGTTGGTATATTTTACCACCACACACGCGCGCGCGCACACACACACACACACAGAATTACAAAGTAGATAAGCCTCAAAAACATGCTACATGAAAGAAGCCAGACATGAAATGTGACACAATGTGCAATCCTATCTGTATGAAATGCTCAGAATGGGCAGATCCATAGAGACAGAGAGCTGACTGGTGGCCACTGGGGTCTGGTAGGAGAGGGACGGGGAGGTGATTCCTTAATGGGTGTGGGTTTCCTGTTGGGGTAATAACAATGTTCTGAAATTAAATAGCCATGTTAGTTGTGTGAAATAGCGAATGTGCCGAATGCTACTTATACACTTTAATTGGTTACAATAGTGAATTTCACGTAATGTGTATTTTGTCACAATAAGAAAGATAAAAAATACTGAGCAACTGATTTTTTTTTTGAGATGGAGTCTCCCTCTGTTGCCTAGGCTGGAGTGCAGTGGGGCGATCTTGGCTATTTGCAACCTCCATCTCCTGGGTTCAAGCAATTCTCCTGCTTCAGCCTCCTGAGTAGCTGGGATTACAGGTATCCACCAGCACATCTAGCTAATTTTGTATTTTTAGTAGAGATGGGGTTTCACCATGTTGGCCAGGCTGGTCTCGAACTCCTGACCTCAAGTGGTCTGCCTGCTTTGGCTTCCCAAAGTGCTGGGATTATAGGCGTGAGCCACGGCGCCCAGCCTGAGAAAATGATTTTACTGAATACCTACTATACGCAAGGCAGGGCTGCCATACGGGTGGTATGACTCTTTGCCATACGACCACAAAAGGGCCTTTCAGAGACAGTAATGGACAGCCATGCACCTGCACACAGCTGCCAGGATGCAGGGCACCACACCAGGAGCTGCAAGGGAGCACACAGATGATAGCAGGTGTGGCAGCTCATGTCTGGAATCCCAGCACTTTGGGAGGCCGAGACAGGAGGCTTACTTGAGGCCAGGAGTTCGAGACCAGCCTGGGTAACACGGTAAGATTCCATCTCTACAAAAATAAAAATTTAGCTGGGTATGGTGGTATACCTGTAGTGCTGGCTACTTGAGAGGCTGAGGCAGGAGGATCACTGGAGCCCAGGAGCTGGAGGCTGCAGTGAGCTATGACTGCGCCACTGAACTCTATCCTCGATGACAGATAGAGACCCTGAAGTTAAACAGTCATGCTAGTTTCGCAACAAAAAAGTGGATCTTGTCCTCAAAAAGACAAAGACTGTGCTTCTCCTCTCCGTCCTTTCCTTTTTTCTCCTCTGACTATACTCACGCCTGTAATCCCAACACTTTAGGAGATTGAGGTGGAGGATCGCTTGAGCCCAGGAGGTGGAGGTTGCAGTGAGCCGAGATCGCGCCACTGCACTCCAGCCTGGGTGATACAGCGCGACTCTGTCTCAAAACAAAAAACAAAAATGAACAACAAGAAAAAAACCGGCTGGGTGTGGTGGCTCACAGCTGTAATCCCAGCACTTTGGGATAGGCAGGCGGATCACCTGAGGTCAGGAATTTGAGACTAGCCTGGCCAATATGGTAAAACCTTGTCTCTACTAAAAATACAAAAATTAGCCAGGTGTGGTGGTGGGCGCCTGTCATTCCAGCTACTCGGGAGGCTGAGGCAGGAGAATCGCTTGAACCCAGGGGGCGGAGGTTGCAGTGGGCTGAGATTGCTCCACTGCACTCCAGACTGGGTGACAGAACGAGACTGCCTCAAACAAACAAACAAACAAATACAGAAACAGAAAATGTACTTTATGAAGAAAAGAGACCGGTTATGGGTGTACAAGTTACTTATATCTATGAGTAGCACATAACAATGAATAGTGTCAGAAAACTAAACCCCCAATGATACGAAGTTTCCGGAACAGGTGTAGGATACACGCAAGGGTTACCATATTACATGAGAAGCGAAAGGAACAAGGGAGGGATGGTGTGCTGCTTTCAGCCAAGGGAGATCATAAACTCTAATTCTGCTTCTGTCTTTTCTGTCTGGAACAATCTTTGAACTGAAAAAGCCAGAAAAAGCACCAAAAGAGACAACCCGAGTCCAGGATGAGTTCGATGCTGGCAGGATTGCCCTGGGTGCCGAGCGAGCTGAAGCCTTCTGACTTGGGTGGGTAACACACAGTACAAGGAATTGAGAGATTTTTTTTGTAGAGATGGGGGTCTCGCTTTGTTGCCCAGGCTGGTATTGAACTCCTGGCTTCTAGCCAATCCTCCTGCCTTAGCCTCCCAAAGTGCTGGGATTACGGGCGAAAACAAGGTTTTCAATTTTTTAACAGTGGGAAGGAAGAAGAGGAGGAGAAAAAGGAGGAGGAGGAGAAGGAGGAGGAAGAGGAGGAGGAGGAGAAGGAGGAGGAGAGGAGGAGGAGGAGGAAGAAGAAGAGGGAGAAACTAGCAGCAGGAGGCCACAAAGCCAAAACCGTTTTACCATCTGGACCTTTGCAGAACATGTTCGCTGGCCCCTGGGCTAGATAAAGCAGCCTATAAGGGTGGATGTCCACATTTACAAAGGCTGATTGCTGGCCCCCATCACTTTAGGGTAAGGCATGCTGGCTCCCCAGGCCTGTGTCTTCCTCCCCATGTTTACCCGGGAGGTACATGTCAGGCACAGTGACTGATCTGACTGAAGCTGGGAACAACAGTAACTGCATTTAGATGACTTTTTCTTTCTTTTTTTTTTTTTGAGACAAAGTCTCACTCTGTTGCCCAGGCTGGAGTACAGTGGTATAATCACGGCTCATTGCAGCCTCGACCTCCTGGGCTCAAGTGATCCTCACTCCTCAGCCTCCCAAATTAGTTGGGAGCACAGGCGTATGCCATCACGCCCAGCTAATTTTTTTTTTTCTTTTTTGTGATGGAGTTTTGTTCTGTCACCCAGGCTGGAATGCAATGGTGCAATCTCGGCTCACTGCAACCTCTGCCTCCTGGGTTCAGGCGATTCTCCTGCCTCTCAACCTCCCAAGTAGCTGGGATTTCAGGCACCTGCCACCATGCCCAGCTAATCTTTTTTGTAGGACGAGGTTTCACCATTGCAGCCAGGCTGGTCTTGAACTCCTGACTTCAGGTGATCATGAGCCTCGGCCTCCAAAATACTGGCATTACAGGCATGAGCCACTGCTCCCGGCCACTCATTTTTTATTATTTGTAGAGGTGGGGATCCCCCTATGTTGTCCAGGCTGGTCTTAAACTCCTGACCTCAAGCCATCCTTCTGCATCAGTCTCCCAAAGTGCTGGGATTACAGGCGTGACCCACCGTGCCCGGCCTCAGCCTGGTTCCTTGTGTGAGTCTTGGTTTCTTGGTCTCCTTTTCCCCGTATGCCAGCTGCCTCCCTCCATAACAGAATATCTATGACGACCCTTGGGGTGCCCACTCAGGCTTTCAAAGTGGCCTGGGATGTAGGGCACAGGGTAAGAGACTCGGACGTCAGGTCTTGGGGGAAAAGGAAAAGCTGCCTTATGTTCCCTCCTCTCATCCACAGGGGGCTGTGGCTTCGAAAGGGGCTCCTCCCTCGTGAGGCTGCGTCTCTTGTCGTGGAGGAAGCCTTGGTTCCGCTTCCACAGCACCCCAAACTGCAAAGTCACGCTCGCAGGTATTGCACCCAGAGGGTTCATTCCCCATTCATCATAGTCACTGGTTGGGCAACACTCTCTGCCTAGAAAGCCCAGCCTTGGGTAAATCCACCAGACATATCCTGATCCTTCACTATTCACGGAGCCAGACTGGAGTGGCCTTTTGTAATGGCCCTGGCCGGAGCTTCTGGGGGAAGCCTTCCGGATAGGCAGCTTGCCAGCCAGAGTGGGAACCCCTGGGCTATGCCCTCCCTACAAACCACCGGCATTGCCCAACTTCCTCCCTTCGTGCCCTCTAACACCCTCTCGTTTCCTCAGTTTTTTTTTTTTTTTTTGAGCCAAGTTTCACTCTGTCACCCAGGCTGGAGTGCAGTGGTGCTATCTCGGCTCACTGCTACCTCCACCTCCCGGGTTCGAGAGATTCTCCCACCTTAGCCTCCCAAGTAGCTGGAATTAAAGGCACGCACCACCACCTCTGGCTAATTTTGCATTTTTAGTAGAAACAGTTTTCACCATGTTGACCGGGCTGGTCTCCAACTCCTGACCTCAAATGTTCCACCCGCCTCAGCCTCCTAAAGTGCTGGGATTACAGGTGTGAGCCACCATACTGGCTAATTTTTGTATTTTCAGTACAGATGGGGATATCACCATGTTGGCCAGGCTGGTCTTGAACTCCTGACCCCAGGGGACCCTCCCACCTCAGTCTCCCAAAGTGCTGGGATTACAGGTGTGAGCCGTTACACCCAGCCATTTCCCCAGCTATTTTCTCTCTCTTTTTTGGAGATGGAGTCTCACTCTGTTGCCCAGGCCGGAGTGCAATGGCACGATCTCGGCTTACTGCAACCTCTGCCTCCTGGGTTCAAGCGATTCTCCAGCCTCAGCCCCCAGAATAGCTAGGATTACATGCACGTACCACCATGCCCGGCTAACTTTTGTATTTTTAGTAGAGACGGGGTTTCACCATGTTGGCCAGGCTGGTCTTGAACTCCTGACCTCGTGATCCACCCACCTCGGCCTCCCGAAGTGCTGAGATTACAGGCGTGAGCCACTGCGCCCGGCCGTTTCCCCAGCTCTCTAACAGTGAGGTTACTTTTGTTTCTTCTCTTTTGTTAATATACTGCAACTTTTCTCCAATGATCTGAAGACACAAGGCAGAGTGATGCCTGACTCACAAGAGGTCCCCCAGCACAGGAGCCATCCCTTATCCAGCTCTGGGTCTCCTGCAGAACCCAATTTCTAAAAGGGACCTTTCTGTCAAGTGAATGAGTCAAGAAGCCCCAGCTGCATCCCAGAACTACAAAACCTGATGCCTCTCCCTTGAGAACATCCTTGTTTTCTATTCCCCAAGTTTTTTGTAGAGATGGGGTTTCACTAGGTTGCTCAGGCTGGAGTGCAGTGGCACCATCTCAGCTCACTGCAACCTCTGCCTCGCAGGCTCAAGCAATTCTTGTGCCTCAGCCTCCCAAGTAGCCGGGAGTACGGGCATGCGCCACCATGCCTGGCTAATTTTTGTATTTTTAGTAGAGATGGGTTTCACCATGTTGGCCAGGCTGGTCCCAGCCTCCTTGGCTCACATGAGCCTCCCCCCTCGGCCTCCCACCCAACATCCTTGATATCCTGCCTTTTATTCTATTTCTGTAGGAATCACTGTGCCTAGAACAAACGCCTTTGGTCAGTAGTTCCCAGACCTGGCTGGGCCGGGATATCATCTGAGAATCCTGTACCCCTAGTTTTTACAGCCCCCCAGATGCCTTTGCTTTACCCCCATATTGGACTGATTTGGCCTGTGAAGGGTCCATGGCAGTTAATTCTAGTGATGTTACAGAAGAACATTCTATGTCAGAGTCTAATAAAAAAAATTCAGCTAAAAGAAAAACAGTGGCCAGGCGCGGTGGCTCACACCTGTAATCCTAGCACTTTGGGAGGCCCAGGTGGGTGGATCACTTGAGGTCAACAGTTCAAGACCAGCCTGGCCAACCTGGTGAAACCCCATCTCTACTAAAAATACAAAAACTAGCCAGGCGTGGTGGTGCGTGAATGCTGTAATTCCAGCTACTTGGGAGGCTGAGGCAGGAGGATCGCTTAAGCCCAGAAGGTGGAGGTTGCAGTGGGCCGAGATCACTCCAGCCTGGGCAACAGAGAGAGACTCTGTCTCAAAAAAAAAGAAAAGAAAAATAGTGACAAAAAGGAAGAATGAGAGCAAAGAGAGAAGAAAGAATAAAAACGGTGGAAACGGGGAGAATGAAGAGAGTTTCTCAGTTCAGACAAGCATACCTTGATGTAAGTAGATTTTTTTCTGGAAAATGTGAATTGACACTACGGCCAAATTAGGAGATTATTATTCATTTCACAGAAGACACTGGCATCTGATTTCTTTAAATAGCAATTGCCGTTAGTACATTTAAGATATGATTCAGTTTACAGAAGTGTGATTTATACAAAATCACATCTGTTACATAAAGCTCAGAAAAATAGCTCTCCTCCCATGTTGCCTTGCTAAGTATAGAGCTGGCCCAATATAGATGGTCACCTATTTTCTTCTAAAAGACACCCACCCCTGCTCTGTGTCATCTATTTCTGTCTCACTGTGATCACGGGTAACAGATTCTCAGGGGCCACCCCAATCTCTTCTGGTCTTCCCTAAACCCAGGGAACAACTGCTATGAATTATTTTCATAGTCACTCATTCATTCAGCATATATTTCTGGAAGGCCTATCATATGCCTGGCACTGCTCTAGAAATACAGTGAGGGTGTGGTGGCTTATGCCTGTAATCCCAGCACTTTGGGAGGCCAAGGTGGGTGGATTGCTTTAGCCCAGGAGTTCAAGACCAGCTGGGGCAACATGGCAAAACCCAGTCTCTACAAAAATACAAGAAATGATCCAGGCATGGTGGTGCATGCCTATAGTTCCAGCTACTTGGGAGGCTGAGGTGGGAGGATCATCTGAGCACAGGAGGCAGGGGTTGCAGTGAGCCAAGATTGTACCACTGTACTCCAGCCTGGGCAACAGAGCAAGACCCTGTCTTAAAAAAAAAAAGCCGGAACAATGGCTCATGTCTGTAATTCTAGCCCTTTGGGAGGACGAGGCAGGTGGGTCACGTAAAGTTAGGAGCTCAGGACTAGCCTGGCCAACATGGTGAAACCCATCTCTACCAAAAACACAAAAATTAGCCAGGTGTGGTAGTGCTTGCCTGTAATCCCAGCTACTCAGGAAGCTGACGCACGAGAATTGCTTGAGCCTAGGAGATGGAGGCTGCAGTGAGCCCAGACAGTACCACTGCGCTCCAGCCTGGGTGGCAGAGCGAGACTCTGTGTCAAAACAAGCAAACAAACAAAAACAGCGAGGAACAGAAATGATAATCTCTGCCCTCGTGGACCTTATATTTTAGCAGGGTAGACAGGCAGAGGCAGTAAGCAAAGAAAGAAAATATCTGATAGTTCGGAAGGTGAGAGGTGCTTTGGAAGATGGCAAGGATGGGGCTGGAGTGTTTTAGGCAGCATTATAACCTCCCAAAGGGTCACTGAGGAAGACTGTGCTGAGGTGACAGAGGGAGGGACTCAGACTTGTAAGTGATGAGAGGCTGATGAGGTGGCTCAAATCTATAATCTCAGTCCTCGAGGAGGCAGGACTGCTTGAGACCAGGAGCTTGAGAACAGCCAGGGTGACACAGCAAGATCCTGTCTCTATAAAAAAAATTTTAAATGAAAAAATTAGCCTGGTGTGGTGGCATAGTCGCAGCTAATGGGGAGGCTGAGGTGGGAGGATTGCTTGAACCCTGGAGTTGGAGGCTGCAGTGAGCTATGATCCTGCCACTGCCCTCCAGCCTGGGCAGCAGAGCAAGACCCCATCTCAAAAAATAAATAAAATGGTCAGGAAGTGAGCCTGGCAGATGCTGGGGGGAAGAGTTCCAGGCACAGCAGCAGAAGTCCAGGTGGCAGGCACAAGGAAGTGTGGCTGGAGCCAGAAATCAGGGGCAGGAGGGGCCAAATCCCTAGCGGCCTCATGGCCCTTGGTAAGGACTAGCCTTTGTTCCACGTAAGACCGGGGCCACTGGAAGCTGTTATTATTTTTTTTTTGGTGGGGGGTTGGTAAAGACTGGGTCTTGCTATGTTGCCCAGGCTGGTCTTGAACGCCTGGTCCCAAGTGATCCTCCTGCCTTGGCCTCCCAAATTGCTGGGATTACACATGTGAGCCACTGCTCCTGGCCTTGCTGGAAGGTTTTGAGCAAAGCAGTAAAACTATCTGATTCACTAGGATCCCCCTGGCTGCTGTGCTGAGAACAGATTGCAGGGATCAGTGTGGCTGCAGGAACCACAGCAGAGATGCCGCTGCCGTCACTGTTGCAGTGAGCCAGGTGGTGGCTCACACCTGTAATCCCAGCACTTTGGGAGGCCAAGGTGGGCAGATCGCTTGAGGCCAGTTCAAGACCAGCCTGGCCAACATGGAGAAACGCTGTCTCTGCTAAAAATACTAAAATTAGCCAGATGTGGTAGTTAGCATGCCACCCAGCTACTTGGGAGGCTGAAGCAGGAGAACTGCTTGAACCCAGGGGGTCGAGGCTGCAGTGAGCCGAGATCGTGCCACTGTACTCCAGACTGGGTGATAGAGTGAGACTCTGTCTCAAAAAATAAACAAACAAACAAACAAATAAATAACTAAATAAATAGAGAGATTTCCTTCTCTGATGGTAAATCCAGGAGAGAAAGGGAAGGCTGAATGCTGGAGGCAAGGAGTGCTCTCCAGGATTTCTGCTGTGAAGAGGGAGCGAGAAAGAGGGCAGCCGCTGGGAGGAGGTGAGGTCAACGCTTGCTTGTTTCCCATGGGAGGCATGTTGGCGCGTTTGCATGTGCATGAGGGAGAGTGGCTGGGATGGGGATGGGGCCTGGTGCCCAGCAGGAGGGCAGGCTGGGCCAGATCCCACAAGACAGACGCAGATGGAGGCGGAGGCGGACATGAGGGCGAGGGCAGTGCCAGTTTTCATGGATCGCGTCTCTTCACGGTGAAACAGGAAGCTAGGTCAGGGCTGAGAGCTCAGGACTTGAGGACTGCGCAGAATGCTGGGAGCTGCACTGAAGGCGCAGGCAAGTGCCACTTGGAGAAAGGAGCTAAGCCAGCCCCCGCCTCCTCTTCTCCAGCCCCGCTCTCCCCCGAGCCTCTCCCTTGTCCTCAAACCAACTCTTCTCCACCTCCTCACTGTCTTTCTGGCTTGTAAAGTGCTTGAGGCTGGGCCTGGTGGCTCATGCTTGTAATCATAGCACTTTGGGAGGCCGAGGCGGGAGCACTGCTTCACCCCAGGAATTTGAGACCAGCCTGGGCAATAGTGAGACCCTATCTCTACAAAACATCAGAAAATTAGGGTGTGGTGGCTCATGCCTATACTCACAGCCACACAGGAGGCTGAGGCAGGAGGATCGCTTGAGAGCAGGAGGATCACTTGAGCCCGGGAAGTTGAGACTGCAATGAGCTACGTTTGTGCCACTGCACTGCAGCCTGGGCGACGGAGCGAGATCCTATCTCAAAATAAATAAATAAATACAAATATAAAAAGTGCTTGGACCTCCCCAGATGAAATCAATACTTAAATGTATACTTGGTCACTTCTGTGCCCTTCTTGTCTTTAAATATATTTTTTGGAAAATACATAGAGATGGGGGTCTCGCTATGTTGCTCAGGCTGGTCTTGAACTCCAGGGCTCAAGCAATCCACTTGCCTCATCCTCCCAAAGTTTTGGGATTACAGGCACAAATCCCGGTGCCTGGCCCTTTTGCCCTTCTTGTTTTTTAATAGGATCTTTTAGGGAAAAGAGAGATGGAATTGATTGGTGCTTGCTTGGGGAAGACTGGCACCAGGACCTGGGCTGTAGGGGTAGGGGTGTGTGTGTGTGTGTGTGTGTGTGTGTGTGTGCGTGCGCGCACACACATGCATGCACATCTTGGCGGCTGAAGTGAGGCGAGGTATGAGGAGTCTAGGAGGGAAGCAGAGAAAATATAAGGCAAAACATCCACATTTTCTCTCCTCAGCTCTTTTCTCAACTTCCTTCTCCCTATATTGTCTTTTAGGGTTTTGAGTTCTTAATCTAAAACACAGACCTGGCTGGGTGCAGTGGCTCACACCTGTAATCCTAGCACTTTGGGAGGCTGAGGCAAGTGGATCACCTGAGGTCAGTAGTTCGAGAACAGCCCGGCCAACATGGTAAAACCCCATCTCTACCAAAAATACAAAAATTAGCTGGGCATGGCGACACACACTTGTAGTTCCAGCTACTTGGGAGGCTAAGGCAGGAGAATCACTTCAACCTGGGAGGCCCAGGTTTCAGTGAGCCGAGTTCGCGTCACTGCACTCCAGCCTGGGCGACAGAGCAAGACTCTGTCTAAAATAAATAAATAAAATAAAACACAGACTCTATCTCTCTGTGGTTCAGGCTCTAATTCAATTAACCTCTTCTGATCTGTAATAGATTCACTCCCATTCATTACCTTGTTTAACCCTTATCGCGACACTGACTACTAACTGCACTGAACAGGTAGGGACGCTGAGACTTACAATGGGTGAGTGATTTGCTGAGCGGCTTGTAATGCATGGCTAGCTAGATGACCCCAGCCCGCAGCAGAGCCAGGATGTGAACGAAGATCTCACTCCAGATCTGTCAATCCTGGCTATATCCTTCCTGGACTGGGAAGAATAATTCACATGCCTTTCCACTGATAAGAACTTGGAGTTCAACCAGGCGCAGTGGCTCACGCCTATATTCCCAGCACTTTGGGAGGCTGAGTGGATCACTTGAGGTCGGGAGTTCGAGACCAGCCTGGCTCACATGGTGAAACCCCATCTCTACCAAAACATAAATTAGCCAGGTGTGATGGCATGCACCTGTAGTCTCTGCTACTCAGGAGGCTGAGGCAGGAGAATCACTTGAACCCAGGAGATGGAAGTTGTAGTGAGCCAAGATCATGCCACTGCACTCTAGCCTGGGTGACAGAGTGAGACCATGTCTTTTAAAAAAAAAAAAAAAAGAACTTAAGAGCTTATAGGTCAAGGCCAAGTAAGTCTATCCTAGGTTTCAGGAACTGAAGCCCTTATTAATATGCAAAGGACATACAACCAGGCCAGGCATGGTGGCTTCAGCCCATAATACCAGCACTTCGGGAGGCCAAAGTAGGAGGATCACTTGAGCCTAGGCGTTTGAGGCCAGCCTGGGAAACATAGTCAGACCACACCTCTACAAAAAACTTTAAAAATTAGCCAAGGATGGTGGCATCTCTAGTCCCAGCTACTAGGGAGGCTGAGGCGGAAGGATCACTCAAGTCCAGAAGGTGCAGTGAGCTATGATCGTGCCACTGCACTACAGCCTGGGAGACAGAGCCAGACCTTGTAAAAGAAACACACACACACACACACACACACACACACACACACACACACACCCCTCCAAAGCACAGGCCTCACTAATCTCAGGTCAGAACCAAAGAAAAGAGAGTGAGTGGGGAGTGAGGCTCTGGTTACACTCCGAAGGCCACAGAATCAGGCAGGCAGGGGTGCTGATGGATACTCCCTGCCCCGGACCCAGGGAGTGAGAACAAGCCGGGGAGGATTTGCTAATCAGTTTTCTAAAGTGGAAAGAGGGATTGTTGCTAATTCCGGAGGTGGATTTCATCATCGGCTGCACGGCTGTGACGTGACTTCCTCAAAAAGCAAAGCTGCCAGGAACTCTCCCTTCTACTTCTGTCTTGGGGGTGAAGAGCCCTTCTTTAGAGTTGGGGAGAAAAGAGCTGTGAGATTCAGAAGTATAAGGGTGTAGAGAGGGGCATCACCCAACAGGCCGCAGCAGGGTAAGCCCCACCCAGGCCTCCAGGCCTGACAGCCTACTGGTCTCCTGATGGCTATAATGTCACCAAACCCCTTGTCTCTTTTCTTTTCTTTTTTTGAGACATGGTCCTGCTCTGTCACCCAGAAAGTGTGGTGGCACAGTGTGGACTCACTGTAACCTTTGCCTCCCAGGTTCAAGCAATTCTCTGGCCTTGGCCTCCCGAGTAGCTGGGATTGCAGGTGTGCACCACCATGCCCAGCTAATTTTTGTATTTTTAGTAGGGACTGAGTTTCACCATGTTGACCAGGCTGGTCTCGAACTCCTGACCTCAAGTGATCCACCCGCCTCGGCCTCCCAAAGTGCTGAGATTACAGGTGTGAGCCACTGTGCCCGGCCCAGACCCTGCCTTTCTAAAGCACAGCTCCGATCATGCCAGAAACATCCAGGGCTCATGGGGAAACTGCTCCACTGACTGGCCTGGCACTCAAGGCCCTGAGATCCAGCCCCCACTTGCCTTTCCAGTCTTAGAATTCATTCCTGTCCTTCCCATTCCCAAACATGTCCGCCTAATTTGACCCTCATGCCTTCACTTCATGCCACCTCCCTAACCAAGATTAACCACCCTGCCCAAACCATCTCCATTTATTTAAGTTCTATCATTCATTCAGATAGTCATGATTTTATTAATTCATTGAATTCACCCATCAAATATACACAGTCATCCCTCTGTGTCTGTACATAGGCATACTTTTGTTAATTTTTTTTTTTTTTGAGATGAAGTCTCGATCTGTTGCCCAGGCTGGAGTGCAGTGGCGCCATCTCGGCTCACTACAACCTTCACATCCTAGGTCCAAGCGATTCTCCTGGCTCAGACTCCTGCCTCCTGAGTGGCTGGGATTACAGGCACCTGCCACCATGCCCAGCTAATTTTTGTATTTTTACAAAAATTAGTAGAGTTGGGGATTTTATTATGTTGGCCAGGCTGGTCTCAAACTCTTGCCCTCAGATAATCCGCCGGCCTTGGCCTCCCAAAGTGCTGGGATTACAGGTGTGAGCCACCATTGATTAAGTTTTTACAGAGATGGGGTCTCGCTGAGTTGCCCAGGCTGGTCTCAAACTCCTGGGTAGGAGTACTGAGCACCCAGTCAAGTCAACTCACAGATCACTAAGATGTAGTCCTGGTTTCAAAGAGTGAGGTCTAGATGGGGAGAAAGATGATGACACCCTTCAGCCTTGTTAGTGGAGAGAGATTGGTGGGAATGTACAGTATGGAGGCTTGGGGTGTGGGCATCTATCTGAGGCTGAAGGGTTGGTGATGACTGTCTAGAGGAAGAACCAACCTAACCAGCTGGGAAGCTGGCCTGGAAAGGGGAGATGCCAGGGCATTCAGGTAGAGGTGACAGCATGACTGAGCCACAGAAGCGAGCAAGGCCCAGTGTTGGGAACTGGTGAGCAGTCACTGTTTCTAGAGAGTAGAAAAGCAGAGATGGGGTGCTATAGTTTTAAGTATTTGTGTCCCCTCCAAAATTCATGTTGAAACTTAATCTCCATTGTGATGGTATTAAGAGGTAGGGCCTTTTGGGAAGTGATTAAGTCATGACAGCTCTGCCCTCATGAAGAGGACAAATGCCCTCATAAAACAGGCTTTGGAGGCTGGGCGCGGTGGCTCAGACCTGTAATCCCAGCACTTTGGGAGGCCGAGGTGGGTGGATCGTTTGAGCCCGGGAGTTTGAGGCCAGCCTGGGCAACATTATGAATCTCTGTCTCTTTAAAAAAAAGAGGCTTTGGAGAGCTGCTTGCCCCTTCTATCTCTTCTGCCATGTGGAGGCACAGCATTCACCTCCTCCACCTTTTTTTGCCATGTAAGGATGCAACGAGAAAACATCGTCTATGGAACAGGCTCTTGCCAGTCACTGAATCTAGTGATGCTGTGATCTTGGACTTCCCAGCCCCCAGAACTGCGAGAAATAAACTTCTATTGTTTATAGACTCAGTCTATGGTGTTTTGTTACAGCAGCAAGAATGGACTAAGGCCAGGGTCAGGACCTGGAAGCATAATTTATAGGGTCGTAGGGCAGCATCCAAGGAAACTTCCCCTGTACTCACTACCTAGCTTGAAAAACATTAGCAAAAAGAATTCTTAAGAGCTAGAACCTTAAAACCTAAGTCTTTAAGCATACGTAAGCCAATAGATACAAACTCTTAGGTGAATGTACAAGGATTTCACCCCAACAGTGGACAATGTAATTAATAGAGGACAGACCATAATGTAACGATACATCGCCCCCTGCTCATCTGGAATTACAGTAACACTAACATTGACTGAATGCTCCATGCCAAGGCATGGATCTAAGCACTTTATATGCAGTCATTCATCTGCCCTCACCACAACTCTGCATGGAAGCTACTAGGACTATGCCCACCGTACAAAGGGGAAAGCCTCACAAAGGGAGACCTTGGTGACCCCCCAGTGAGTACACAGTGGAAACTGGTTTTGAACCCCAGAACCTATGGATGCTCTGGACCACTCTGACATATTGTTTCTAGATCCCCAGCACAGTGAAAACGAAAATTAAAGTCTACAAAACTTTATTATGGCGTGGTCCCATTTTGTTTAAATATGTGTGTATTGATCTATGTGTATATGCTTGTGTTTGGTTGAATCAAATGAAAATTTGGCGGTTTTTGACTTATGTAAAAGGCAATTTCATATGATTCAACCTAGTGCACACACACACACACACACACACACACACACAGAGAAAAGTCTATAAGGACCTACACTACGTTGTTAGCAGTAGTTTTAGATGGTGGAAAAATGATCTTTATTTTCTTTATACCTTTTCATATTTTCTGAAAAGTGGCAGAAGCTTAACATTTCTGTGGATTGCCTGTTTCCTTACTGCTGGTGCTGATGACCACAGCTATACGGTATTAAAATCTACCCAATGTGCAGGAGCCTCAGCCCTGCAAGGTCCAGCATCAGGACCTATGCACTCAAGGCTATCTCTCCTCAAGGACTGAGAAGCCAAAGTGTGTACTTCTGTTAAGCAGGTGCTTAGAACAACGCCTGGCATATGAAGGGCACGCTATAAACCTTTTCCAAGTAAATGAATGGTCCCTTTCTCCACCTCACTTCCTATACCACTTGCCAGAATTAATCATTCCTACTTGAGTTTCTATAGGAGTTTCCTTAAATCTCCATAGAAAGAGCCCAGTAACCTGCCCAGATGAGTAAGCCGTAGAGACAGATTTCGAACCTCAGGACCCAAGGCCAGAACCACTCTGAAATACTGTTCCTAGATCAAAGCAAGGGGTCCTGTGTGCTTTGACTTCTCTAGGCCTCAGTTTCTCTAGCTTGAACATGAAAATAGGAATTATGCTTTTCTGAGAATTGCATGAGACACGGTGCTCTGTCACCCCCAGCCTCATTCCAGTTGATGTTACTTGGGTAGCGCTGAAAGGGCCTTGTTTATTGTGGATAGCATCAAGTCTACACCCAGGGTCATGGCCAGAGAACTACCCATTTGACCTTGGCTTCCTTACCAGAGATTTGTTGGATATGAGAGGCAACATCTTCCCTCCAACTTCCAGAAAATCTGGCAGAAATGGGATGAGCGTTCAGTGCTCTGTACACCATTGGGCTGATGGCTGGATCCACAGTTGTGTAGACCGCAGGAAGATGGTCGGGGGAGCTGGGCACAGGGAAAGGGCCCTGAGGTTTAGACTCAGGCAACTCTCAATAATGAGCCATGAGCTAAATCTGGAGTCCAGGATTTCAGCCAGACTGTAAGCCAAGAACACACCATGAACGGGAGTTCCAGAGTGCCCTGGCAGCCAAGGAAAGTCCCCTGCTGGGAATGACAGGCTCACCCCTCATTTACAATTCTTATCCAAGCATATTTAGGACAGTGCAACCATTTCTGCATCTAACTCCATTTCCTGGATCATTTACCACCTTCCAACAGCCTAAAAAAATTTCTCATTTACATTTATTGCTATTATCTATGTCTTAACCCCTCAATCCCTGCAGGAGCTCAGCTCCACAAGGCAGGAATCTTTGATCATCCTGCCTGTGAACGTCTATAGAACTTTGCTTAAATCTCTAATGTTGTACTAATTGCACTATTATAATTACTAATATTAAACTAATATTATAATTTTATCTCCTGTACCTTTTTTTTTTTTTTTTTTTTTTTTTTTTTTTTTTTTCCCTTTTTTTTTTTTTTTTTTTTTTTTGAGACAGAGTCTCGCTCTGTTGCCCAGGCCAGAGTGCAGCGGCACAATATCAGCCCACTGCAACCTCCATCTCCCCGGTTCAAGCAATTCTCATGCCTCAGCCTTCCAAGTAGCTGGGATTACAGGAACGTGCTGCCACGCCTGGTTAATTTTAGTATTTTTAGTAGAAACACCATGTTGGCCGGGCTGGCCTCAAATTCCTGATCTCAAGTGATCCAACTGCCTCGGCCTTCCAAAGCGCTAGGATTACAGGTGTGAGCCACTGCGCCTGGCCTGTACCTTTTTAAAGGCAGAAGCCATCAAAGGATCACATTCTCTCTTATATTATCTATTCCTAGCATGAGGTCTGACTGGGTCCTCAGTGTCTGCTGACTCAGGGGACAATCTTCACATACACAGGGCAAAAAGGACAATAGCTAGGACCATGGTTGTAACCACTGGAAACATCCCTACCCAGCACCAGGGCTGGTGACGTAATCTTGAGTTAGGGGGAGTAGGGTGGCAGTGATTTCGTAAGACTTCTTTCTAGCCTGAGAAAAATCCACCAAGAAAAAGTGATTTTAGGTCCCAGAATACGAGGTTGCACTGAGCGCTCAAAAGAGAGGTTATGACAGAAAGTTAATGAAATGTTCACTTCAAAAAAACTTTGCCCAACCTACGGTTTGCAACACCCACACTTATCCTGGTACCAGTGAGAGCCATCTCCAGGCCCCGGGACTGGTAGGCAGGGTAAGCCTGTTGGCCAGAATAGCATATCCATGTCTGATTGTCAAGTGGAGGCAGCCCCACTTACTGGCTCTACTAGAGACTTGCTGGTTATTTTTAACACAGGACCTCACACCTGTGCCCACTCCTCCTCTCCGTTCCTCTGGCCCTGCTCCTAAAAAACCTACTCAACATTCATTCCCCCGGGTTGTATTCAGCCTGTGTGCAGCACCTCTCTCTCAAATGGAATGTCTTCTCCTTTTGTCTTGTAATCATTCATGCACTCAGCACCTACTGTGTGTCCTGTGTTTTCTTTAGTTGCTGTTCCCCCCTCCTTTTTTTTGAGACAGAGTCTTGCTCTGTTGCCCAGGCTGCAGTGCAGTGGCATGATCTCAGCTCACTGCAACCTCTGCCTCCCAGGTTCAGGTGATTCTCCTGCCTCAGCCTCCAGAGTAGCTGGGGTTACAGGCATGTGCCACCATACCAGGCTAATTTTGTAGTTTTAGTAGAGACGAGCTTTCTCCATGATGGTCAGGCTGGTCTTGAACTCCCAACCGCAGGTGATCAGCTTGCCTCGGCCCCACAAAGACAAAGTGCTGGGATTACAGGTGTGAGCCACCGCACCCGGCCTGCTCCCCTTTGTAAAGCATAGCTCTTCCAGGGATCACTGAGGTGTAAAAAGATTCAGCTTTGGGAGGCCAAGTTGGGAGACTGAGGCAGGAGTATTGCTTGAGGCCAGTAATTCAAGACCAGCCTGGGAAACATAACAAGATCCTGTCTCTGCAAAAAAGTTAAAAATTGCTGGGCATGGTGGCACACACCTGCAGTCCCAGCTACTTGGGAGGCTGAGGTGGGAGGATCAATTGAGCCCGGGAGGTTGAGGCTTCAGTGAACCAGAACTGGAATTGCACCACTGCATTTCAGCCTCAAGGACAGAGCGAGACCTTCTCTCTGAAAAGGAAAACAAGCCAGGCACAGTGGCTCATGCCAATAATCTCAGCACTTTGGCAGATCAAGGGGGGCGGATCGCTTGAGCTCAGGGATTCAAGACAAGCCTAGGCAACACGGTGAAACCCTGTCTCTACAAAA
>NW_016107397.1:1039990-1054609 GCF_001604975.1 Cebus imitator
AAAAAAAAAAAAAAAAAAAAAAAATTGGGATTCCGTAACCCAGGAACTTTGTTAGCCCCACAGAGATAGGGAGTGTGCCTACCTTTCAAGCATCAACCAGAGGTAGCTCCTGATTAAACCCCGTGGTTTTGTGACCTTATACTTTTAACGTGCCTGAAATACCCTTCCCCTCTGTCCCTAGTTTTCTTCTCTCCTTCTGTCCCTAGTTTTCTTAATGATGCCCTTCCTTAAGTTGCCTGCTGGTTAACCCCACCTTCTCCAGGCTGACACGCGCCTCATACTTTGTGCGCTGCATCACGTGTATTGCAACTACTAACAGGTGTGCTTGCCCAGCAGACGGAGCTTAGCCAGCACTGATCATTCGGAAAGAAGCAATGCTCTCCCCGTCCCCCTGAAGTTTTCAGATTTGTAGCCTAAATGAAAGAGCAAATATATTACCAATGATAACCGTGGCTTACTAGGCCCCTACTATATGCCAAGTACTATATTTTTTACTTTATCTAATTTTATTTTTTTAGACAGGGTCCCACTCTGTCGCCCAGGCTGGAGTGCAGTGGTGCAATCACAGCTCACTGCAGCCTTGAACTCTTGGGTTCAAGTGATCCACCTGCCTTAGCTGGGAGGATCCCTAGTAGCTGAGACCACAGTCCCATGCCACCACACTCAGATAATTTTTTTTAAAATTTTTTAAAGTAGAGATGGGGTCTTGCTATTTTGCCCAGGCTGGTCTTGAACTCCTGGGCTCAAGTGATCCTCCTGCCTCAGCCTCCCAAAGCACTGGGATTACAGGCATGAGCCACCCATGCCTGGCTTGTGCAAAGTACTTTAAATGAGCACCTCAACAGCACCAACCTGTCTTAAGATGAGGAAACAACACATCGAGATCAACTAACTTGTCTATGATCTGAGAGTTGGCAGTGGTGGCAATGGGACTTAGCCTCTGTGACTCCAAAGCCCAGGCTCAGCATCTAGAGCAGCCTCAGGTCACAGACAGAGTTCCCTTAATCCTCTGTGCACAGGGGACAGGGCCGTGGTGTCTGGCTAGGATTCCACTCACTCAACCATTCCCATTTATAAAAACGCCTCCCACGCTGACCCCTCCCTACCTGCCCACAGGAACCTCCTCTAAATTAAAGATGCATTAGGACTTCAGGGAATCTAAAGGAGATGTGGGGAATTTTTTTCTTAAATAACCCACGGATTAATTTATTTGGGGCTCTGGGGACAGTAGGACTCTTCTCTGATTGTGGAAACCTTTGGCTCAGGGGCAGCTATGGGACCACGTGCCTGTCCTGGCTTTGAACTGGGACCTCTCTGGGCAAGATGGGAGGCAAAGGTGGAGGGGAAACAGTGCCTGGACTTGAGCTTCAAGATGCTCATACAGCTGCGCGTGTGTTTCGGGGAGAATGGAAGAGGGGAAAGACAGCAGGAAGCAGGCAAGTGGGAGGGAGAGTGTGGTGGGGGCAAAAGTGCACCATGGGAAGGGCTGGCTTAAAACCATGTTTGCATGTGGACTTAGATCCTGACCAGAAGTGCAACTCGGAGGGGCTTCTGAAGACAGGTCCTCCTAGGACACTAAATCCTGCTTCTCGAGGCTGTTGTGAGGAAGAAAATAATCCAGGTGAGATTGTTCTGTCAGTTGCAAATGTCTATTGATGCGTTGTCACACTTGGTGCATTTCAAGGAAATGTCTCTCAACTCTGTAAGCCTCTTCGACAGACAAGGAGGCAGCCGTCCTCAGCCCTGGATCCCTTCGTATCTTAACGGCCGCATCCAGGGGTGTGCATAAAAAGGGGATATTCAGTAATGGAACCTCATCTTGGTGAGATAAAATCTTAGTGATCAGTGACAACGAAAGATAATAATCCACAAAGGGTAAATCAAACATTCTTTTCTCCTAAGCAATTTTTTTTTTTTAAAGAGACAAGGTCTCACTCTGCCACCTAGGCTGGAGTGCAGTCATGTCATCATAGGTCACTGCAGCCTTGACCTTTTGAGCTCGGCCTCCCGGGTAGCTGCGATTACAGGCACATACCACCATGCCTGGCTCATTTTAATTTTTTCGTAGAGACAGGGTCTCACTATGTTGCCCAGGCTGGTCTCAAACTCTTAGGCTTAAGCAATCCTCCTGCCTCAACCTCCCAAAGTGCTAGGATTACAGGTGGGAGCCACTGTGCCCGGCCAATTACCGTTCTTTGTAAATTACCAAGTCTCCGTTATTGTTAAAGCAGCACAAATAGACTAGGCAACTGACAGCAATAAAACCATGCTTTACTGTGGTACACATACGCCACGGAATACTATGCAGCCATAAAAAGGAACGAGATCATGTCCTTTGCAGGGACATAGATAGAGCTGGAAGCTGTTACCCTCAGCATACTGACTCAGGAACAGAAAACCAAACACGGCATGTTCTCACTTATAAGTAGGGCCTGAGTGACGAGAACACATGGACATGTGGCAGGGAACAACACACACGGGTTTGTCACAGGGTAAGGAGGGAGAGCATCAGGAATAATATCTAATGGATGCTGGGCTTAACACCTAGGTGATGGGTTGATCTGTGCAGCAAACCAGCATGGCACATGTCACAAACCTCCACATGTACCCCTGAACCTAAAATAAAAGTTGAAGAAAAAAATACACATTTGGTGGGGCCAGCCAGTCAAGCTTACCTGTGTGAATGCATAGATACAACCAAAATCAGTTTCATGAACTAATGCTTACCCTCTCACGTGGAATATACCTGGATGTTTTCTCATCTATTTCACTCTTGTTTTTATTTTTTATTTTTTTGAGATGGAGTCTTACTCTGTCGCCCAGGCTGGAGTGCAGTGGTGTGACCTCGGCTCACTGCAACCTCTGCCTCCTGGGTTCAAGTGATTCTCCTGCCTTAGCCTCCCAGGTAGCTGGGATTACAGGTGCATGCTGCCTCGCCTGGCTAATTTTTGTATTTTTAGTAGAGACAGGTTTCACCATGTTGGCCAGGCTGGTCTCGAACTCCTGACCTCAGGTGATCTGCCCGCCTTGGCCTTGAAAAGTGCTGGGATTATAAGCGTGAGCCACCGCACGCCTGGCCTATTTCACTCTTTCAAATGCTAGCTACAACCCCCTAAATGGATTTTGTGGCCCAGGGCTGAAAATGGTGCTGTTTGCTGGGCGGGTCACCCATCAGTCTTTGGCATCATTTTGCACAGGGATCTCTCCAGCGGGGCATTTAACTTCTACCACGTCCCTCCAACCCAGCAAATACGTGACACCAGCAGCAACGGGTTGACCAGAGTCTTTTCTGATCCACCATCAATATCATTTACTCAGAACACCTGAAATTCTTTCTCTCCACCCCTCCCATCTGCCTGCTGGGTGAGTCAGGTGTCTTACATTTGAGGAAGCAGTCAGATTCACAAAGAAACTCCTAAATTTTAAAAACAGCTATAGGGCTACAGGGAGCAAGCCACAGTGGCTCACACCTGTAATCCCAGCACTTTGGGAGGCTGAAGTGGGAGGATCACTTGAGCTCAGGAGTTCTAGACCAGAACGGGCACCATATCGAAACCTTGTCTCTACTAAAAATTAAAAAAAAAAGCAGTCAAGCATGGTGGTGGTGCCTGCCTGTTGTCCCAGCTACTTGGGAGGCTGAGATTGGGAGGATTGCTTGAGCCTAGGAGTTCGAGGCTGCAGTAAGCTATGATCGCACCACTGCACTCCAGCCTGGACAACAGAGTGAGACCCTGTCTTAAAAAAAAAAAAAAAAAAATCAACAAAAACAGACATAGGGGATAGACGAGGCTCAGAGTCCACACATAGTCACTCATCCATCTTTCCCAAGTCTTCTTCCCCAGGGGACCCAGAGGCCAAAGACCCGACCCTTAGCTCATCTTTTGAAATTAACTTGTGTCCATTCTACAATCCAGTCTTCAAATCTTTTTCCTTACCTTTTATTTATTATATCACTGTAGTGCATACTTTGACTGTCAGAGAGCTGGATACAAGACCTGGTTCTACCCCTGATGTGGAATATCAGATGTCAATTTTCTGAACTCACTTTCTTATCTATAAAATGTGGCTAGTCATTTCTGCCCTGCCTTCCTCATGGGGTTGTAGTGAGAACAAGGGTAAAAATGCTTTGTATAGGCCAGGCGTGGTGGCTCATGCCTGTAATCCCGGCACTTTGGGATGCTAAGGCAGGAGGATCGCTTGAGGCCAGGAGTTCAAGACCAGCCTGGGCAACACAGAAAACCCTGTCTCTACAAAAAAAAAAAAAAATTAAAAATTAGCCCCACTTAGTGGCTCATGTCTGCGGTCCCAGCTACTCAGGAGGCTGAGGTGGGATGATGGCTTTGACCCCAGGAGTTCGAGGCTACAATCAGCTACGATTGTACCACTGCGATTCAGGCTAGGTGGCAGAGTGAGACCCTGTCTCTAAAAAAGAACAAAAGGAAAAAAAAAATGCCTTGTATGCTGTAAAGCACCACACAAATATAAATTGTTATATAAACTGTGTGTTCTTTGGTAATAATTGATAGTGTTGACTCTATTTCCCAAATTACAGTACTGTGCATTCTCTGTGTTTAGCAAAAGGCACAGCCTCCATCATCGACCCCTAAAAGGCATCTGTGCTTTATTCCTGAGTGCAGGGTTCAACCTGCTCTCCCTCAGGCAGCTATCTGATGTCATAAAAAATTCATGGGTTGCAGCAGCTGGTGAATCCACTGTCTCCAGTTGATAACCAGGCCTGGGAGAATTGGTCCCAAGCGCTGTCTGAAAGACCTCCTGTGCTCAGCTCCGCAGGCCAAGCAAAAAATTAAAGCGTGAGAGGGCAATCAAGAGTCACCTTTGGCCCAGATGAGACGAGAGATCTTTATCGGGACAGCCACCAGGTCTATGGAAGACTTACTACTCCAGCTTCCATGCCTTCAACGGAGTATTTCCAGCCTTCTCTTTTACTATGTTCATTTTACAGATGAAGGTAAGAAGTTACAGAAGAAACTTGCTCAAAATCATGCAGGGACACGGCGTGCGGAGGTTCACACCCATAATCCCAGCACTTTGGGAGGCTTAGGCAGGGAAATTGCTTGAGCCCAGGAGTTCGACACCAGCCTGGACAACATGGCAAAACTCCGTTTCTGCAAAAAATACAAAAATTAGCCAGGTTGTGGTGGTGTGCGCCTGTAATCCCAGCTACCCAGGAGGCTGAGGTGAAGAGGATTGCTTGCACCTGGGAGGCAGAGGTTGCAATGAGCTGAGATTGCACTACTGCACTCCAGCCTGGGCAACAGAGAAAGACCCTGTCTCAAAAAAAAAAAAAAAAAAAAAAAAAAATTCATGCAAAGGTCCAGGTGTGGTGGCTTAGGTCTGTAATTCCAACACTTTGGGAGGCTGAGTCAGGTGGATTACTTGGGCCCAGAAGTTCAAGACCAATCTGGCCAACATGGTGAAACTCTTATCTCTACCAAAAATACAAAAATTAGCTGGGCATGGTGGTGCATGCCTGTAGTCCCAGCTACTAGCAAGGCTGAGGCACGAGAATGGCCCGAACCCAGGAGGTAGAGGTTGCAGTGAGCCGAGATTGTGCCACTGCACTCCAGCCGACAGAGTGAGACTCTGTCTAAAAAAAATAAAAATAAAAATCACACAGAGTCTGGTAAACTATAATCTGCTTTCTCTTACTCTGCGTAAGCAAGAGAAAGACTGACACTCCAAGGCTGACACTGACGTCTGTCAAGGATGTTCCTGAAAGGCTGCATTTGAGGTCAAGCCTGCAGCCAAAGGCCCCCAGAGCGAGGACTGCAAACCAGAGATGGGAATTTAATGGCCAGAACAGAAAGTACTTTTGGCTTCTTGCAGGATTGGAAAGCAGACGGCAATTCCCCAGGGAGGGTAAGGTTCTTCTTGCTACACAGTCACAGGTCTGTGCTCTTTACAAAGAGCTGTGGACAATTGTTTCTGGACTGGGCGCTTGGCTGCTCAATGATTAATGAGAATCCAATTTCACTTTTGTTTGGACCCCAAGCTAAAAGAGGAAAGAGGCAATAGATGCACCTCCCCAGGGCTCAGAATTCTCCAGAGGTTTCCCAGTGCTTACGGGCCAGGGTCAGAACACCTTGGTTGGCATTCAAGGCCTTGCTGGTCTGGCCCTAAACAACCATCTCAATGCTTCCTGATCTCAAACCTCTGTACTAGCCAAATGTCTTCAACCTCACCCAGTGGGCTCTGCCCATCCTCTTCCTGCGATTCTCCCAACAGGCAATGCCTACCCCACCCAACGTCCAAGGGCCAACTGAGGTCTTGGTCTTCCATCTGAACTCTGCACTCCAGTCCCCTCTCAGATGCCCATGGTCCTCAAAGCTTTGGCCTTCTGCTCCAGGCCTGCATTGACAGCTAACTGCTGAGTTGGACTGTATCTCTCTGGATCCTTCACTTTCATGCTAAGGGCCCTGAGAAGCAGGGAGGGAGGCCTCCAATGATGTTTCTTTGTGTTCTTTACCTAGCACTTGCTATAGAAATCATGGGAATTAAATAAACGCAGTTGAATTAATGAGGGATGAATGGACAGAGGTCCCTGAGCCCTATAAACTGGTCCTTGCAGGCCAAGCTTTGCAGGGAACTTGAGTGCAGGGCTGGGAGAATGCTTAGGGGTGATTTGGCTTAGTGGGCACTGGAGTGGAGCTTCAGAGATTCAGATCCCCCTAAGCATAGCCCAGAGAGGTGACTCTTCTGGTCTTGCTCAGACACCTCTAAGAAAGAACTGTTGCTTAGTTTTCTACATCTCCACCCCCATAGCTGCAGAGAGGATTTTTTTTTTTTTTTTTTTTTTGAGAGGGAGCTCTAATACATGCCCAAAGAAAGCAAGCTTTCATGGCAGACAGACAGGGAATGCTGGTCCAACCTCTGTCCAACCATGGACAGATAGATATGTCTCTCCAAATAAAGAGGGGAACCCATGAAGCCCCTCACCCAGCCCCCAGTCCCAGGGTTCGTGCTCAGTCTGAGACTGATGCAGACCCTAGAAGAGGACCCTCACCTGTCATCGGCCCCCATCCCACTGTCTTCTAGCCAAGACAGAGTGCCAAAGGCCAGTGCTGGGCAGAGAACCAACTTCCCTTGGTTGCCTCCAAAGGGCACCCTCTGGGGAAAAGTAATGTAATTGTGAACAAGATAAACTTAAATTCTAGTACCTTCTCAACTCTAAAGGGCAGACCCAAACCCTCTCCCCTCCCCCCACCGCCCAAATACACAGACACAGCCCAGGACAACTCCTTTCCTGGAAAGCCCTGATCGCCTCCCTTCCACAACACCAGCCTGACACATAGGCCTTTGAGGGTTGCAAGGCTGGAAGGTGGGGACACCTGGCCGGGGCTGGGGGGCAGGGGAGACTTAAGTAAGGACCATCCAGCCCAAGCCCCAAGTCTAAACTAGAGGTCAGGGTAGTCGTGATGGCAAGGGCACCCTTCAATCTCCATTCAGAGTAACAGCCAATCAAGACCCCTGGGAACACCTGCTGTTTCCCGGCTTCCAGGTGCTCCCTGAGAGCCCCCTCCCATCAGAATCCCCCAAATCACATCCTGGTACCCGCTGAGGGCTGCTCCTTGGTCTCAATCAATAAGCTATGATTTCCTCATGCTCCTACTGTATTTGGGGTGGAGGTGGGGGTGGAGGGCTGCTCCGGGGGAAGGCACAGACCCCTCCAGAGAAGCCCATCTCTAAAGGAAAGGGGAGTCATGCTTAGGAGGCAAGATGTTGGCTGCACCCCAGGCCCATGAAGCTGGGGTTCCCAAGTGGCCCAGCTAGAACCTCCCCCCTCTCTGCTCCATTTCTGCCCCCTCACTTCCTAGGATGGTTGAAACCCTGGCTTCTCCCTGTCCTCCCAGCGCCACCTGTGCCTCCCTGCCCACGGGCTCAGCCCCACACATCTTCCCATCAATCTCCTGTGTGCGGACAGGGGGCTCCTTCCGGCGGCGCTGCTCTCCCTCCGCCCGGCAGGTCTCCCCAGGTGGGCTGCGAGTCCCGCAGCCCGGTCCCTGGAGTCCAGCGCGATCTCCCGGGCAGCCCGGCGGCGGCGCGGCGGGAAAGCGAGAGCCCATCCCGGCCGGCCAGCCGCCTCCAGAATCCTGGCCCGGCTCCCTCCTCCGGCACGCCTGGAGTTGGGGCCAACAGGCAGGATCAACAATCCAGAAACTTTCAATGGATCGCGCCGACTAGGAGGGGGAGAAGGGAGGGCGCCAGGGCTGGTGGGGGGGAGGGGGCTCGGGGCAAAGCCCCTGCTCACACTTACCATCTTGCTCACATCCATGACCGAGGCTGCGGGGCACCCCCCCACCCCTGGAGATCCCGCTTTCCCCAAAGCTGCTCCCGGCTAATCGCGCCCCGAGGGTGCCATGCTGCAGGGAGGGCGGCCGGCAGGGCCCCCGCGGACCGGGGCAGGCGGCGGCGGCGGCGGCTGCACCGAGGCTGGACCGGAGAAAGGAAGGGGAGGGGGAGGGGAGGCGGCGAGGGGGAGGGGAAGGGGGAGGGGGGAGGGGGGCGGGCGCGGAGCCGCAGCGCGCGTCGGGGGCGGGGGAGGCGCGGCCCCGCCGGCAGGGACCGGCGCGCCCGAGCCCCCAGGGACCGGGAAATCCCGGAATCAGCTGGCGGGGGCACGGAGGGAGACCGGGAGGCGGGTTCCCAGGCCCGGTCCCGCGGCCCCCGGGCGCGCACGGCGAGGGTGTGATTTGGGTAACAAAAGGTGGCTTCTCCCCCAAGCTCCCGGTGGCGGGGATCGCCGATCCCGGAGCCAGAGGCCGCCGACCCGCCAGGAAGCGTGTCTGTGTGTGCGGCCGCGTGTGTGTGCATGCGTGCGTGTGCATGCATGCGTGTTTTGGTGGTGGGATCAGTGGGGCTGAGGAAGTGAGCCCGGGAGGTGCTGGAAAAGGAGGGGGAGACGGGGGGCGCAGGACGCCGACATTCCAGTGGGGGCAGGGGGTCCGCTCGGCCCCTCCCCGCTTGGCTTCCCTGGACAAAGGGGGAATTCACAGCCGGTTGCTGGCCTCCTGCGGCTAATCCGGAGGGGCCTCCCGAATGAGTCTGGGGTCTCCAAACAGATGGACAATTGGGAGGAAGTGGAACAGGTATCCCCAGGAAGGCTCTGAGCGTCCCCCTCCCACGTGAGCCCGGCCAGCCCTTCCTGGAGTGAGGGAAATTGGCTCCGTGGCTCCTAAATGATGTCTGCCCTGAGCTGGGAGTTCCTTTCTCTCGAGCCAGAATCCCGAAGTCCCTTTCCTTATTTGATGCCGAAATGCACGGCAGACGTTCCCCTCTGCAGTAGACACAGCTGGTGGCCCCAAAAGGACTCCTGTCAAATGCTCCCTGGGGGCAAGTTCTCCGGAAAAAGCCTGGCCGTCCAAGCCTATAGTTTCACAGCCGTCCCCCCCCCCCCCAGTCAGGTGGCAGTAAGGTTTGGGATGCACCAGGGACCTGAGAGTCCCCCTAAACCAACCCCACTTTATACGGGGAGGAAACTAAGACCCAGAGAGGGAGAGGGAGGTGTCCAGGTCACACACCTGGCAGGGACTTGGGGGCAGGGGAGAGTTAAGTAAGGACCGTACAGCCCAAGCCCAAAAGGGCTTCCCATGCTGCCACGGGACAACCCTGAAGTCGGGGCTTTTAAAATAATTAACAGGTGGGCTGGGTGCAGCGGCTAACGCCTGTAATCCCAGCACTTTGGGAGGCTGAGGCAGGCGGATCGCTTGAGATCAGCCTGGCCAAAATGATGAAACCCCGTCTCTACTCAAAATGCAAAAATTAGCTGGGTGTGGTGGTGTGCACCTGTAATCCCAGCTACTCCGGAGGCTGAGGCAGGAGAATTGCTTGAACCTGGGAGGCAGAGGTTGCAGTGAGCCAAGATGGTGCCACTGCACTACAGGCTGGACAATGGAAAAAAAAAAAAAAAGAAAGAAAGAAAGAAAAATAATGAACAGGTGATGGGATCCAGGAACAGCTGCAAGGCTGACCTCTGCACCCACATGAAGAGATCCACATGAAGGGGCCGCCAGAAGCCAGCAGAGGAATCTCCCATCATGGCCCCAGGGCCTGCTAGGCTTACTATCACAGCCCCTTCCCATCAAAGCTGAGTTCTTATAGATGAAATTGAGACTCTTTATCTGCCTGCCTCCTGTCGGTATGTGAGAACATCAAGATATAAGAGATAATATAAGGCCAGGCGTGGCGGCTCACTCCTGTAATCCCAGCACTTTGGGAGGCAACGCAGGTGGATCATTTGAGATCAGGAGGTTGAGACCAGCCTGGGCAACATGGCGAAAACCCGTCTCTACTAAAAATACAATAATTAGCCAGGTATGGCGGTGCACACCTGTAATCCCAGCCTCTCAGGAGGCTGAGGCAGGAGAATCGCTTGAACCCAGGAGGCAGAGGTTGCAGTGAGCCCAGATCACACCACTGCACTCCATCCTGGGCAGCATAGTGAGACTCAGTCTCAAAAAGGAAAATAAATAAGATACGATAATGTAAAGGCGGAAATACAGGAATGTAAGGGCTCTAGGAGTGGTGGTGATTTTCATTTTGTGAATCTGTCTGGAGCCTTGTCAAGGGTCCCTCAGCTTCAGGGAGCAGACCGCGGGCCCAGATCACTCCATCTGACTTCAGGTGTAGACTGCAGACACCTGCCTCAGCCTCCCAAAGTACTGGATTACAGGTATGAGCCATCCTTCCCTCTATTTTGTTTTCTTTCTTTCTTATTTGCTCCATGTTTCTCTATTTTCTTTCTTTTTTTTTTTGAGATGGAGTTTTGTTCTTGTTGCCAGGCTGGAGTGCAATGGCGTGATCTCAGCTCACCGCAACCTCCGCCTCCTAGGTTCAAGCAATTCTCCTGCCTCGGCCTCCCGAGTAGCTGGGATTACAGGCATGCACCATCACGCCAGGCTAATTTTGTATTTTTAGTAGAGATGGGGTTTCTCCATGTTAGTCAGGCTGGGCTCGAACTCTCGACTTCAGGTGATCCGCCCTCCTCAGCCTCCCAAATGCTGGGATTACAGGTGTGAGCCACCTCTTCCAGCTGTTTCTCTATTTTCACAATCTGTTCTTCCTCCTGTTTTCTGGCTCAACTAATGATTCTACCTCCACTGAGCTGGTTAAGCTGGAAACTTCAAAGGCAGCCTTAATTCCTTTAGCGACAATTCCCGCTCCCACTCCATCTAATCAGGTCCCACATCCCTGCAATTCTCACTTGCACTTAGCTTCCAATCTATGTCTTATTAACTGTTGCTTCCCTGAATAATTCTTTCAACAACAGCCTCTGCCTCCAGTCTCTTCTTGTCCAATTCATCGTATATAAGAGATACGATGGCCACACATCCCCACCGGCCAGCCCATCCCAAATGAAAAAACAAACAAACAAAAGAAAAAACAGGCCAGGTGCAGTGGCTCATGCCTGTAATCTCAACACTTTGGGAGGCCAAGGTGAGAGGTGGGAGGATCGCTTGAAGCCAGGTGACCAGACTGGGTGACAGAGTGACACCCTGTCTCCAAAACAAAACAAACAAACAAACAAAAAACCCTTCTGGCTGGGCATAGTGGCTCTCGCCTGTAATCCCAGCATTTTGGGAGGCTAAGATGGGTGGATCACCTGAGATCAGGAGTTCAAGGCCAGCCTGGCCAACATGGTGAAACCCTGTCTCTACTAAAATTACAAAACTTAGCCGGGCATGGTGGTGCGCGCCTGTAATCCCAGCTAGTCAGGAGGTTGAGGCAGGAGAATCACCTGAACCCCGGAGGCGGAGGTTGCAGTGAGCTGAGATCACGCCATTGCATTCCAGCCTGGGCCACAGAGCGAGACTCTGTCTCAAAACAAAACAAAAATAAAACCATCCTATGGTTCATTTGGTTCTCACTACTGTGGTCATATCTGCCCCGTTCTTGTCTACCCTGTCTTATCCTCCCGCCCTGCCCACCTTGCTCACCTGTGTTCAGGATGCTCCTGGAACGTCCTTCCCTCTTCCTGAACTTGGAAGAGTCTTTTTCATCCTTCAGGACTGACCTCAAATGTCACCTTCCCTGACCCATCTGGACACAGCCGGTCCCTTGGGAGTCCCTTCCCTCAATGGACAGCCCTTGAGCCCAGCCTGCATCTCCCTAGGATAGGAGGATCTAAGCCCAGGACTCCCTGGTTCACCTGTGAGCAAACTCAGGCCAAACGCTGGCCTCACCGGTCTTTGAATGTTGAGTGCCCTGCCCCTTCCTTCCAGCTGGAATTCCAGACCCACAACACCCCACGTTTAACGTCCACTGAAAAAAAGCACAGAACAATTCCTACAGAAGGTGTGGTGGGTGCATCTTGGTAGAGGCTGACACCTACTGGTGAGTTGAGATTCTGCAGCCTAGCCCTAAAGACCACACTGAGGTTCTCCCTGGCAGGCTCTGGCAAGGCTTTATAACTGCCTTTAGAGGCATAGATGTCCGCTAATTCCCAGCAATGATATTTAAGCCAAACAATACTGCTTACGAAAGGGCCTTAAGTAACGTATGTTACTATGCTAATGCTAACAGTAAACCTATGCAGAGGGCTGTCATGTTTACAAAAGACATTTTTACTCATTATTTCATTTGACTCGTAAAAAGTCAGGAAAGGGGCCAGGTGTGGTGGCTCACACCTGTAGTCCCAGCACTTTGGGAGGCCAAGGCAGGAGGACTGCTTGAGCCCAGGAGTTCGAGACCAGCCTGGGCAACATAGTGAGACCCCATCTCTATTTCTATTTAAATTAAAATAAAATTTTTTAAGTCAGGAAAGGCAGATAGAATTGGTATTATTATTACAACACCTATTTTGCAGGTATTGTGGAAGAGGGCACGCCTGCGACCTGGGAGGCGCAGTGGGATGGGGAGGGGTAGTCTGAAGGTCCTTTTGCAGTGTTTTCATTTTTATAAGGAGAATGTAATGATATGTTATTACCTGCATAATAATGATGGCTATTAAAAGAAATCAGTATGGCAGGGCACAGTGGCTCATGCCTGTAATCCCAGCACTTTGGGAGGCCCAGGCGGGCGGACCACTTGAGGTCTGGAGTTCGAGACCAGCCTGGTCAGCATAGTGAAACCCTGTCTTTACTAAAAATACAAAAATTAGCTGGGCATGGTGGCGGGCACCTATAATCCTAGCTACTTGGGAGGCTGAGGCAGGAGAATCGCTTGACCCTGAGACGTGGAGGTTGCCGTGAGCTGAGATCATGCGGCTGCACTCCAGTCTGGGTGACAGAGCGAGACTCTGTCTCAAGAAAGAGAGAGAGAAAGAAAGGATAGGTAGGCAGGCCCTGGAATCAGACAGATCTCAAGTTGAATTGTGGCTCCATCTATTTCTAGATACGTGCAAGTTCCTTAACCTCTCTGAATTTCAGTTTTCTTACAGAAAAACAGGCTAATAAATTTTATCCCTCCCAGGGTCAATGTGAGAAGTAGGCAAACCCATGTATAAAAAGACCCAGCACAGTGGGCGGCTCTTGGCTCCACGCACCTGTCTCTCAGCTTACTTGGTGGCTAGCTCTTGGAAGCTTCTGGGTAGTTTCTTTTTCTTTTGAGATGGAGTTTCGCTCTCATTGCCCAGGCTGGAGTGCAACGGTGCAATCTCGGCTTACTACAACCTCCACCTCCTAGGCTCAAGCGATTCTCTTGCCTCCTGAGTAGCTGGAATTACAGGCGTGTGCCTCCATGCCTGGCTAATTTTTGTATTTTTAGTAGAGATGGGGCTTCACCATGTTGGCCAGGCTGGTCTCCAACTCCTGACCTCTGGTGATCTGCAGCCTCGGCCTCCTAAAGTGCTAGGACAGGCATGAGCCTCTGCACCCAGACAGGATAATTTTTTAAAAGATTAAACATAAGAAAAAAAATAAAAAGTCAAGATAACAGTAGTCATTTTCATTAAAATGACGGCAAATAAGTAGGTTTTATGGGGCGGAGGAGGTACTAGAGTCACTGACCACGCCCAGCTGAGCCGTGGGGGACAGGAACCAACCACCAGTAGCTGAGTGACTCCTCGTCTCCCTACGGGAATGCCTGCAAGCAAAGCCTCAGCCAGGGTGAGTGAGAGCCCAGTAGGGCTGTGATCCTGGCGGCTCTGGCACAGAGCGTTCTCACCGGGCTTGTTTTGGACGGAAGATGTCCTTTTTCAATGAATCCAGGAAACTTCGCTTTCACTCCAGTGAGAAAAGCCTTTTGCTGCCTCTCTTTCTGGGACATAAATACACCCTCAGGAAACACACGACTTCCTAGACCTAGGGCTGAGTTCAGCACACCTGAAAGGTGCAGCGTCACTCAGGAACTAGGAAGGAGGCTGCGGCTGGTGGGGGAGGGGGCACTTGTGTCATGCGATGAATTATGATAACAGATAACATTGATCACGTTCTTACCGTAGTGCCAGGTATGACAAGCACTTTACAAGGATTGTTTATTTTACTTTACTTTATTTTTTACTTTACTTTTTTTTTTTGAGACGAAGTCCCACTCTGTCACCAGGCTTGGGTACAATGGCTCGATCTCGGCTTACTGCAACCTCTGCCTTCAGGGTTCAAATGATTCTCCTGCCTTAGCCTCCTGAGTAGCTGGGACTACAGGTGCGCACCACCATGCCCAGCT
>NW_016107397.1:1054933-1057162 GCF_001604975.1 Cebus imitator
AGAGACGGGGTTTCACCATGTTGACCAGGATGGTCTCGATCTCTTGACCTCGTGATCCACCTGCCTCGGCCTCCCAAAGTGCTGGGATTACAGGCTTGAGCCACCGCGCCCGGCCTGGTCTTGATCTTTTGGCCTCATGATCCACCCACCTCGGCCCCCCAGAGTGTTAGGATTACAGGTGGAAGCCACTGCACCTGGCCTACTTTTTTTCTGAGATGAAGTTTCACTCTTGTTCCCCAGGCTGGAGTGCAATGGTGCAATTCTGGCTCACTGCAACCTCCACCTCCTGGGTTCAAGCAATTCTCCTATGTCAGCCTCCTCAAGTAGCTGGGATTACAGGAACCCGCCACCATGCCTGGCGAAGTTTTGTATTTTTAGTAGAGATGGGGCTTCACCACATTGACCAGGCTGGTCTCGAACTCCTGACCTCAGGTGATCCACCTGCTTTGGCCTCCCAAAGCGCTGGGATTACCCGCACCCAGCCTGGATTGTTTCCTTTATAACTAAAAATAGCACTACCATTTGACCTGGCAATCCCATTACTGGTATCTACCCAAAGAAACATAGATCATTCTACCAAAAAGACATCTGCACTCATATGTTCATCAAAGCACTATTCACAATAGTAAATACGTGGAATCAACCCAGCTGCCCATCAACAGTGGGTTAGAGAAAGAAAAGGTGGGATATATACACCAAGGAATACTATGCAGCCATAAAAAAGAATGAAAGGTTTTTTGCAGCAGTACAGATGCAGCTGGTGGCCATTATCCTAAATGAATTTACACAGAAACAGAAAACCAATACTGCATGTTCTCAGTTATAAGTGGGAGCTCAACACTGGGTGCAAATGAGCGTAAAGATGGGAACCACGACACTGCGGACTCCAAAAGGCAGGAGGGAGGCAAGGGTTGAAAACTACCTATTGGGTGCTGTGCTCACTACCTGGATGACGGGGTCATTAGAATCCCAAACCGCAGCATCACACAATATGCCCATGTAACACACTTGCACATGTACCCCCTGAATCTAAAATGAATTCTTTTTTTGGGGGGGTGGGGGACCGAGTCTTGCTCTGTTGCCCAGGCTGGAGTGCAATGGCATGATCTTGGCTCACTGCAACCTCTTCCTGAGGGGTTCAAGTGATTCTCCTGACTCAGCCTCCTGACTAGCTGGGATTACAGGTGCCCTCCACAACACCCAGCTATGTTTTTTTCTTTTTTGTACTTTTAGTAGAGACTGGTTTTCACCATGTGGGCCAGGCTGGTGTCGAACTCCTGACCTCAGGTGATCTGCCCACCTCAGCTCCCAAAGTGCTGGGATTATGAGTGTGAGCCAGCACGCCCGGCCAAAGTCACTAAATCTAATGAGCAGCTGTGCAGTGCTTTGCTGACTACAGGGTCTACAAGTGCAAGGCACTCACCTGCAAAGTGCCAGGGGCATGGCCAGATGTTCTGCCTGTGCTGTCCTCTCTGATGCTCCCAGCAGCCCTCACCACTGTGGACACTGAGATGGAGAGAGGTTACTGACCTGCCCAGGGTCTCGCATGGAGTGACCACCACCAGTCATCTGTCTGCATGTTCTTTGCTTCCCCTCATCCATGCCCTCGGCCCCGTTGCCCCAGGGGTCAGCTAGGCACAGCAAGGGCTGAGGTCACTTTTGGCTGACCATCTGTCAGCCTTTTAGGAGCGAGGCCATCAGCTAGGATCAGTCTGCCCCATGGCACTCTCTGGGCATCAGCTGGGGATGTCAGAACTACCCCTGGGGAGGCCTGAGAGCTGCAGCATAAATGAGAAATGAGGTGAGGCCTGCAGCGCCGCTTAGAGCCAGGAAAGGCCAGTGCTCTTGCAGTCGTCAGCCCCTCCAAGACCAGTGTCAGACCGGAGATGGGGGCAGATACTACGGGGTCTACCTAAGGTGCCTGGAAGTGGACCCTCCTGGTTAGGAAACGGCCAGGGCCTCCTAAGAGGGAGGGCCTAGAAGTTCTGAGTACCCCGCTTGCTCTGGGACCAATAAAACTGTGCATGAACACGACTGGATGCAATGGCTCACACCTGTAATCCCGGCACTTTGGGAGGCCAAGGTGGGTGGATCACCTGAGGACAGGAGTTCAAGACCAGCCTGGCCAACATGGTTGTAGTAGCTGGGGCTGATTGCAGTAGCTGGGACTGGTCGGAGTAACTGTGGCTGGTCGTAGTAGCTGGGACTGGTTGGAGTAACTGGGGCTGA
>NW_016107397.1:1057758-1059648 GCF_001604975.1 Cebus imitator
CTGGTTGGAGTAGCTGGGGCTGGTTGGAGTAGCTGGGGCTGATTGCAGTAGCTGGGACTGGTTGGAGTGACTGGGCGGGGTCATGGAGGAGCATCAAGTCTCAAAGGTGGCTCCTATGGTTCCTCCCTCTGTAGATTCAGTGGAGACCTCCGAACTCTTTGCCCCTGATATTAATAGATCTGTTTTCCCTCCTGACACAGCTGTTCCCCCCATATTAAACACAGGTGTCCACGGTCCCTTCCCACAGATTTGACATCACAGGGGGAAGGGTGACTTCAAGTGTGGCTGAGCTGTATGTAGATGCCTAGTGCACCCCTAGAACCTAACCATTCTGCAAGAGAGACCCCCCTAGGCTGCAGAAAGTCAGGGGCTGCCGAGGTGAGCCAGGGAGACCGAAGCCTGCATTATGGTCATGGCTTCAAGAAGGGGACAAGGAGAGATGAGACGTGCTGTGGGAAGGAAGGTGGCACAGAGACAGCCTGCCCAGAGAGCAGACCCTGGGACTGGGAGGCAGTGGGGCCATTAAGAGGAAGAGGATCGGGCTCCGTGACTCATGCCTGTAATCCCAGCACTTTGGGAGGCCAAGATGGGAGGATCGCTTCTGCTCAGGAGTTTGACACCCGCCTGGGCAACATAGTGAGACCTGGTCTCGCTGGGACTACAGGCGCGTGCCACCACACCTGCCTAATTTTTTAAATCTTTCTTAGAGATGGGGTCTTATTGTGTTGTCCAGGCTAGGAACATTTTTAAATGAAATCCTAGCAAAGCACGTTTCCAATGCTCCTGGCTCTTCGAGTGAACCTAAATTACTATTAGCAGGAGTAGCAGCAACGGCATTGAACACTATTTTCCAAACACCCAGTATGCACGGCCATGCCTACCTCTGAATCTGAGAGATCAGAAATAAAGGAGCCAGACAGAGGGTGGAGGAAAACAGAGGGTGTTATTGCCGGCTGCCGTTCTCCACCCCAGCTGCACACTCCTGTCACCTGGGAAGCCTGAGCCCCGCCCCCCCAGGGATTCTGATGTAACAGGTCTGGGATCCACCCGGGCATCAGAACTTTAAACTTCCCCCGGGAGGCTGTGATGTACAGCCAAGACTGTGAACAACTGAACAACCGCAGCCGGGACTCAGGAACCCCCGCCCTGGTCTTGGCTGAAGCTGAGGGGTGCAGGAGACGAGGAAGTGTGGCACTTCCCTTACTGCTTCTACACGGGGAATTTCCAAGCTCTCACCTGGAATTTTCCATCCTTCGGTCAAAGGTTCAGCATAGGCGGAGACCTCTGAACGCTTTGCCCCTGATATTAATAGATCTGGTTTCCCTCCTGACACGGCTGTTCCCCCCATATTAAACACAGGTGACCATGGCCCCTTCCCACAGATTTGACATCACAGGGAAAAGGGTGACTTCAAGTGTGGCTGAGCTATATGCAGATGGCTAGTGCACCCCCAGAACCTAACCATTCTGCAAGATAGACCCCCCCCTAAGAAAAACACCTGGCTTGGGCTTACAATGCCACCATTGGCTGGTGGGTTCTGGGCAGTAAAGATCTGCTGGTTTTCTACAGCCTCCCCAGGCAGGCTGCGGGTGGCTGGCAGGGGTCAGAGGGCCTATTAGAGGCACCAGGACAGACAGAAGCCACTTAGCCAAGTCCCTGAGTCAGCAAACAGCCTGGAAATCTTGCCTCAGGGGTGGCCCAGCCTGCCAGAGCTCTCTGCCCCTGCCCGCCAGCTCCTCCCCGTAAGTGGCAATTTGGAGCACCCTTAACGGCCCAGTTCATGAGCTGCCAGCCTTGTACTGGGAGAGGTTTTCCTACCGCTTCTCCACTGGAGGACAAGTCCAGGGATGTGTCTCTGCCCAGTTATCTTTCTCTTTTTTTTTTTTTTTT
>NW_016107397.1:1060723-1061725 GCF_001604975.1 Cebus imitator
CCAGGATAGTCTCGATCTCTTGACCTCGTGATCCACCCGCCTCGGCCTCCCAAAGTGCTGGGATTACAGGCTTGAGCCACCGCGCCCGGCCTACAACCCGGGTTCTAAAGCCAGAGTAGGGATGCTGAATCAGAGTGGCTCTTACATCAGAATCCCAAGTTCAAGTCCTTCCTATCTCCAGCAATTCCCCGCTGTGTAGCTTCGGGTGGGTCACTGTCAAATTCGGAGGAGGCCCTGGGCAGGAACCCTGGCTGCAACACTTATTCTACGTGTGGCTTTGGGCAAGTCAGTCAGCCGCTCTGTGCCTCAGTTTCTCTGTCTATAACACATGGCTAATTGGCCAGGTGTGGTGGCTCACACCGGTAATCCCAGCACTCTGGGAGGCCAAGGCGGGTGGATCACGAGGTCAGGAGCTTGAGACCATCCTGGCCAACATAGTAAAACTCCCCCTCTACTAAAAATACAAAAAAAAAAATAGCTGGGTGTGGTAGCAGGTGCCTGTAATCCCAGCTACTTGGGAGGCTGAGGCAGGAGAATCACTTGAACCTGGGAGGCGGAGGTTGCAGTGAGCCAAGGTCGTGTCATTGCACTCCAGCCTGGGCGACAAAAGCAAGACTCTGTCTCAAAAAGCAAAAACCAAACAAACAAAAAAAAAACAAGGCTAATCATAGCTGCCTCTTAGGCTGTTTTGAGGCTAATACTATGGAAGTACTTAGAAAATTGCCTGGCATACCTACTGTTACATTAAGGTTAGCGATTGTTTTTATTAAAGCACTATATGAGCCTGGTGCGGTGGCTCATGCCTGTAATCCTAGCACTTTGGGTGGCTGAGGCAGGTGGATCACCTGAGGTCGGGAGTTCGAGAGCAGCTGGCCAACATGGTGAAACCCCATCTCTATGAAAAACACAAAAATTAGCTGGGTGTGGTGGCATGTACCTGTAATTCCAGCTACCCGGGAGGCTGAGGCAGGAGAATCACTTGAACCCAGGAGGCGGAGGTTG
>NW_016107397.1:1063359-1064848 GCF_001604975.1 Cebus imitator
TATATGTGTGTTAATTTTTTAAATTGTTTTAGGTTTACATTTTCATTTTGTTAGAGATGGGGTTGCTCTGTCATCTGGAGTTCAGTGGTGCGATTAAAACTCACTGCAGCCTCCAATTCCTGGGCTCAAACGATCCTCTCACCTCAGCCCCCAGAGTAGCTAGGACTACAGGTGTATGCCTCTGCTCCTGGCTAACTTTTAATTTTTTTGTAGAAATGGAGTGCTGTTTTTGTTGCCTGGGCTGGTCGTGAACTCCTGGGCTCAAACGATCTTCCCACCTTGGCCTCCCAAAGTGCTAGGATTACAGGCATGAGCTGCCATGCCTAGCCACATGTTAATTATTGCTGTTAGTGAAAAAAGTCATTTATAATACTATATTAGAGTAGGATACAATGTGAAGATCAGAGCCACAGAAAGTCTGAGGTGGGGAAGATGTAAAATAGAAAGTCATATTCACAGCCGAACTCCTACCAAAGATGGGCGTGGAAGAGGGTTCATATCTTTTTAGATGTGAATGCTAAAACTTAGTTTCTCCCCTGTGAACAGGGTAATACCCACTCTAGAGGGTTGTAAAAGGCTAATGCAAACAGACGCTCCCAGCAAAGCTCACAGGAGGTGCTCCTGAGGTTGGCTGAGTGTGACAGTTAATTACACATGTCAACATGATTGGGCCATGGGGTGCCCAGATATTTGGCGAAACAGTCTATGTGGGTGTGTTGGCGAGGGTGTCTCTGAAAACCCTGATAAATAACATATATACGTCAGCTGCATTCATTAGGATATGTGATTTGGGTAATAAAGGTTTGGGGGAAAAAAAAAACACCACATTTGATCTCATTAAGCAGAGGAATTCCTATTTCTCTCCAGGCTGGGGATCTGCTCTGGGAATCTCACTGGCAAGGAAGCACTTGATAAAATGTGTCCACAACTGTCAGATATCACACACGTCAAGCCTCAGACACACACTCGTTCTGTAAACTGAGGCATCTTACTCTCTGTGGGCCTCAGTGTGACTATCAATAAAATAGGCATAGGATAGGCATGATGGTTTACACCTGTAGTCCCAGCACTTTGGGAGGCTGAGGTGGGAGGATTTCTTAAGGCCAGGAGTCAAGACCAACCTGGGCAACAGAGTGATCCCATCTCTACAAAAAATAGAAAAATTAGCGGGTGTATATGATGGTGCATACCTGTAGTCCCAGCTAATCAGGAGGCTGAGGCATGAGGATCGCTTGAGCACAGGAGGTTGAGGCCTCACACCTATAATCCCAGCACTTTGGGAGGCCGAGGCGGGTGGATCACCTGATGTCAGGAGTTCAAGACCAGCCTGGTCAACATGGTGAAACCCCGTCTCTACTAAAAATACAAAAATTAGTCAAGCATTGTGGTGGGAACCTGTAATCCCAGCTGCTTAGGAGGCTGAGGCAAGAGAATCACTGGAACCTGGGGGGTGGAGGTTGCAGTGAGCCAAAATCATACCACTGCACTC
>NW_016107397.1:1064927-1070263 GCF_001604975.1 Cebus imitator
GGACTCCTGGGACCTGTTCTTGGGCCACTGAGTGATCGCTGGGGCCCTGGGGCCTTTGTCTTTATCATTCGTGGCTGCGTCCCTGCCTCCCGAGCTGTGTCTGGCATGGAGCAGATGCTCAGTTAGTACTTGTTGAATGTGTGAGTGAATGCATGCAAGAAATGACTTCACTGTGCCAGGCCCTATTCTGAGTGCAGGGCACACACAATCTCTGCAGTCTCGAAAACTGATAGGTACCTCTGGCTTTAGCAAAGGCACTTGCAGCCAGGTGGCATGCCTCACCACGCTCTGCAGCAGGAGTGCCACAGCACTTCCAGAGCACCAATGAGATACAGGGAAGCCAAGGGGTCCTCTAAGAACATGGCCAGGCGCAGGGGCTCACGCCTGTAATCCCAGCACTGTGGGAGTCCGAGGAGGGCGGATCACCTGAGGTCAGGAGTTCGAGACCAGCCTTACCAACGTGGTGAAACCCCATCTCTAGTAAAAATACAAAAACAACAACAACAAAAAATTAGCCAGGCGTCGTGACGCATGCCCGTAATCCCAATTACTTGGGAGGCTGAGGCAGGAGAATTGCTTAAACCCAGGAAGTGGAGGCTACAGCGAGCCGAGGTTGTGCTACTGTACTCCAGCCTGGGCAACAGAGTGAGGCTCTGTCTCGGAAGGAAGGGAGGAAGGGAGGAAGGGAGGAAGGGAGGGAGGGAGGGAGGGAGGGACAGAGAGAGGGAGAGGGGAAGGGAGGGAGGGAGGGGCAGAGGGAGGTAGGGAGGGAGGGAAATGAGCCAGACACAAAGGAATAAATATTGTGTGAATCCACTTATATGAAGATCTAGAATAAGCGAAGTCATGGCAACAGAAAGTTGAACCCAGGCGTTCCAGGCCAGCCTGGGCAACATAGCTTAGATTATTATAATATATACATAGCTTAGATAGCACAGATTATTGGTGAGTAAGATTTTCTGTTGGGGGTGAAGAAATATATTGGAAATAGTGGTGATTGTTGTACAGCATTATAGATGTAACTAATGCCACTGAATTGTATACTTAAAAAATGGTTACGGTCTGGGTGCAGGGGCTCACATCTTTAATCCCAGCACTTTGGGAGGCCAAGGTGGGTGGATCCCTTGAGCTCAGGAGTTCAAGTCTGCGCAACATGGTGAAACCCTGTCTCTACCAAAAATACAAAAGTTAGCTGGGCGTGGTGTCGTGGGCCTGTGGTCCCAGCTACTGAGGAAGCTGAGGCGGGAAGATTGCTTGAGCCTGGGAAATCAAGGCTGCAGTGAGCCATGACTGCGCCACTGTACTCCTGCCTGGTGACAGAGCGAGACTCTGTCACAGAAAGAAAAAAAAATGGTGACAATGGCAAACTTTATGTTATATATCTTTTACCCTCCCTCCCTTTCTTTTCTTCTTTTTTTTAGATGGAGTCTCGCTCTGTCACCAGGCTGGAGTGCAGTGGCGCAATCTCGGCTCATTGCAGCGTCTGTTTCCTGGGTTCAAGCGATTCCCCTGCCTCAGCCTCCTGAGTATCTGGGACCATAGGCACACGCCACCACACCCAGCTAAGTTTTGTATTTTTGGTAGAGACTGGGTTTCACCGTGTTGGCCAGGATAGTCTTGATCTCCTGACCTCATAATCCGTCTGCCTCAGCTTCCCAAAGTGCTGGGATTACAGGCGTGAGTCACTGCACCGGCCTATCCCAATTTTTTTTTAAAAAAGCACAAACATTTACACACCAAAACACATAGCAGGAGAAGCCCATGGGTTAGGGAAATAGACCAAGTCTATATATTTATCGGAATTTAGTTTATAATAAAGGTGGCATTTCAAATTAGAAGGGAAAGGGCAGCCTATTCAGGTGGCACCAAATAGCGAGAAAAACATCCCAGCTTGTGTCCACAGCCAAATGTACAAAGCAAAGCTATAAACTTAGAAAAAGAAGAAAAGAAAGAAAAATCTGTTTACAACTTTAGTACTGAGAAGACTTTCTTAAGCAATCTATAGAATGATGAAATCGTAAGGGAAGACGCTTGCCCTGCAGTGGTGAAGTCTTTGAACAGGACTACGTGGCAGGGTCTGATAAATTTCGAATACGTACACAGTCTGACCCCTGGGAATCTATCCTAGACAAACGATCCCGCAAGTTCACCGTGAGCCACGTTCAGGGACGTTCCCTGAAGCACTCTTCCCCAGGGAAAGGCAAAAACAACTTGAATCTTCCAGCAACAGTAGAGAGTTGACCCGGCAATCCCATCACTAGGACCCAAAGGAAAATAAATCATTCTACCGAAAAGACAGATGCACACGTATGTTCACTGCAGCCACGTTTACAATAGCAAATACATGGAATTAACCCAGGTGCCCATCAGTGGTAGAGTGCAGAAAGAAAACGCGGTACATATACACCGTGGAATGCTATGCAGCCCTAAAAAGAACAAAATCATAACCTTTGCAGCAACATGGATGCAGCTGGTGGCCATTTTCCTACATGCATTCAGCAGAAAAGAAACAGAAAACCAGGCCGGGCGCAGCGGCTCACACCTGTAATCCCAGCACTTTGGGAGGCTGAGGCTGGCAGATCACCTGAAGTCAGGAGTTGGAGACCAGCCTGACCAGCATGGAGAAACCCCACCTCTACTAGTAACATAAAAACTATCTGGGCATCGTGGAACATGCCTGTAATCCCAGCTACTCAGGAGGCTGAGGCACGAGAATCACTTGAACCCGGGAGGCAGAGGTTGCAGTGAGCTGAGCTCACGCCATTGCACGCCAGCCTGGACAACAAGAGCAAAAACTCTGTCTCAAAAAAAGAAAGAAAGAAAGAAACAGAAAATCAAATATTGCATGTTCTCATTTATAAGTGGGTACTAAGCATTGAGTACACGGACATAATGCTGGGAAGAATGGACCCTGGAGACTCCAAAAGCAGGAGGGAAGGAGAGGGAGAAAGGCTGAAAAATTACCTATTAATATTTAGTATTATATAGGTGATGGGACCATTTGAAGCCCAAATCTTAGCATCACCCAAATCTTAGCATCACACAATATATCCATGCAATAAAACTGCACATATACCCCCGAATCTAAAATCTGAACACACACACACACACACACACACACACACACACACACACACACACACACATTTAAATGAAGAAAAAGAAAACTCGGTGCTTTCATACTGAGGAATACTATGCAGTAGTTAAAAAGAATGTGGTTGATCTCAAAATACCAACAGAGAAAATTTTCAAAAACAAACTCTTCACTCCAAGAGACTCCAAAAGGATTTACTTGATGGCTTACCAGCCTCTTCCTCATTTTTTTTTTTTTTAACAGAATCTTGCTCTGTTGCCCAGGCTGGAGTGCAGTGTTGTGATCTCAGCTCACTGCAGCCTTCGCCTCCCAGGTTCAAGCGATTCTCTTGCCTCAGCCTCCCCAGTAGCTGGGATTACAGGCACACGCCACCATGCCCAGCCAGTTTTTGTATTTTTAGTAGAGATGGGGTTTCACCATGTTGGCCAGGCTGGTCTCCAATTACTGACCTCAGGCGATCCCTGCCGCCTGGCCTCTTCCTCATTTTTTGAGGGAATTCTGGAGGGTGGAGAACAAATCTGCCCAGTTTCAGGGCTAGTTTGTGTGAGGCCATTTGAAGAGCTGCCAGAATTGAGATAAGGGTTGGAATGTCCTCCCAGCAGCTAAATTTTCCGGGCGGGAAAGGAGGCACAGGGGTCACTGGGTTTGGGTATTGGCCTGTGTGCAGTGGGGGCCAAGGGAGGAAAAGAGGCAGGAAAAGGGCTGTTAAAACAGCAGGAGGCTGGGCGGTGTGGCTCACGCCTGTAATCCCAACACTTTGGGAGGTTGAGGTAGGAGGATTACTTGAGCCCAGGAGTTCCAGACCAGCCTGGCAACGTGGCAAAATCCCATCTCTACAAAAGATTTTTTAAAAAAATCAGCTGAGTGTGATGGTGCACACCTGTAGTCCCAGCTAATTAGGAGGCCAAGGTGGGAGTATCATCTGAGCCTGGGGAGGTTGAGGTTGCAGTGAGCTGTGATTGTACCACTGAACTCCAGCCTGGGTGGCAGAGTGAGACGCCATCTCTCTCTCTCTCTCTCTCACACACACACACACACACCCAGGAAGAAAGCAAACTAAGGCAGGACTATGTGAAGGTGAAAAGGGCCAGAGCCATACTAAGTACAGTGAAATTCCAGTGGCTCGCCAGTCATTTGCCTGGTGGAAACACATCAAGTGATATCGACGTGTCCTCACATGCTGCTTTGGGTCATTTTGTCTCGTCCTACTTCTGGCCAGTCCCAGGGTTGAAAGCGTTGTGGCAAACCAGGGCAATCTTGCAAACGTCTTTCTCCCAAATCCTGAAACCTGCAAAAATGCTTGGCCTTGGACTCCCTGGGTGCCCTGGTGTTCTCCACACTGGTGCCTGTAACACTCCCCTCTTCCAGCTCCTTCCCAGCTCAGTAAGGGGAGGGAATGCCCATTGCCGGACCTGCATCCTCATCTTTAAAATTCACAATGCTTTATGGCAATTACTGTCATTAGAAAGGCTAGCAGAGCCGGGCACAGTGGCTCACACCTGTAATCCCGGCACTTTGGGAGGCTGAGGCGGGTGGATCACGAGGTCAGGAGTTCAAGATCAGCCTGGCCAACCTGGTGGAATCCTGTTTCTACAAAAAAATACAAAAATTAGCCGGATGTGGTGGTGCATGCCTATAATCCCAGCTACTCGGGAGGCTGAGTGAGGCAGGAGAATTGCCTGAGCCTGGGAGGCAAAGGTTGCAGTGAGCCAAGATTGCTCCACTGTATTCCAGCCTAGGTGACAGAGTGAGACTCCAGAAAAAAGAGAGGGGAGGGAAGTGGAGGGGAAGGAAGGGGAGGGGAGGGGAAGGGATTGCGTCAAAAACTCATGGTTTTCCCCTTAGTGGATCTTGCTGAGAAAGCATTTTATTGGGTACCCACTATATGCAAGGACCTCTTTTAAGTGCTCCAAGGGATGTAAAATAACTCAGGTTCTGCTCTCAAGACAGCCTAAGTCTACTGCCAAAGTATTTAAGATATGGTACGTGGTGAAAAATGGCAGCACAGCCCAGGAGCAGTGGCTCACGCCTGTAATCCCAAAACTTTGGGAGGCCAAGGTGGGCAGATTCACTTGAGGTCAGGAGTTCGAGCCTGGCCAACATGGCAAAAGCCGTCTCTACTAACAACACAAAAATTAGCTGGGCTTGGTGGTGCGCACTGGTGGTCCCAGCTACTCGGGAGGCTGAGGCAGCAGAATTGCTTGAGCCTGGGAGTCAGAGGCTGCAGTGGGCCGAGATTACA
>NW_016107397.1:1070333-1072170 GCF_001604975.1 Cebus imitator
CAAATAACAATGAAAACCCAACAATACCACTAAACCAACAAAGAACTCCCTTCATCCTCAAAGCTCTCAGAACCCTCTCTCTATCTCTTTGTTTATTATTATAGATAATGGGGAAAGCATAAAGAGGGAAAGGGACCAAGGACAGAGCAAGGGGAAAGCCTGCATTCAGAATGGGAAGAGCAGTCCCTGCAGGAAGCAAAGAACGTCAAGACACGCCAATTAGCTGGCACGGTGGCTCACATCTGTAATCCCAGCACTTTGGGAGGCCAAGATGGGTGGATCACTTGAGCCCAGGAGTTCAAGACCAGCCAGGGCAACATGGTGAAATACGGTCTTTACCAAAAATACAAAAATTAGGCGGATGTGGTGACGTACTCCTGTAGTCTCAGCTACTCAGGAGGCTGAGGAGGGAGGATCACTTGAACCTGGGAGGTGGAGGCTGCAGTGAGCCATCTTTGCATCACTACATTCCAGCCTAGGTGACAAAATGAGGCCTTGTCTCAAAAAATAAATAAATAAATAAAAAAGCAGGGCATAGTGGCTCATGCCTGTAATCCCAGCACATCAGGAGGCCAAGGCAGGTGGATCACCTGAGATCAGGAGTTCGAGACTGATCTCAGTTGACCAGCCTGGCCAACATGGTGAAACTTAAAATACAAAAAATTAGCTGAGCATGGTGGCACACTCCTGTAGTCCCAGCTACTCAGGAGGCTGAGGCAGGAGAATCGCTTAAACCCAGGAGGTGGAGGTTGCAATGGGCCGAGATCGTGCCACTGCACTCCAGTCTGGCAACAGAGTGAGACTCTGTCTCAAAAAAAAAAATTTAATTTAATTTAAAAATAAAGGGGAGGAACACCAAGTAGAAGGTAAGGACTGTCGGGAGCCCTGAAAGAAGGGAAGTGGGTCCAATCCTGCAGAGATACCCAAGGATGCGAAGTGAGGGAACGGGGAGGAAAAGCTGCTACAAGTGCCGTTCGGTCCTGACGCCACGTTGGGGGCGGCCACAGCAGAGCAACACAGGCCCAAGTCCAAATGTGTGCCCCGTAGCCACTGAGGGGAGATGAGCAGAGGGAAGCGCTGAGGCGGACTTCTCTTTGGGAAAGGCTGGTGGTGAAGGGCAGGGAATCACAGGAAGTTCCTGAGTGTGGAAAGACGCAGAGGAGGCAGTCAGGTTAAGGATGGAGAAGATTTGCACATGGTGGGAGGTAGAAGGTCTGGAGTGAGAAGGAAGCGGAATGGGAGAGAGATGCATGAGTGGGCAGGGTCTCTGAGGAGGTGTGAACTGGAGAGTGGGTGGGTGAGTGAGCCACCATGAGGGGTGAAGGTGGAGGGAGGGAGGGGCGCGGCTGGTGATGTCATGGTGGATGATATCAGAGATGACGAGGAGGCTCATGCTGGAGGGTCTCCACTGTTTTCATTTATTTATTTGAGTCAGGGTCTCATCTGCCACCCAGGATGGACCGCAGTGGTGCGATCACAGCACATGGCAGCCTAGAACTCCTGGGCTCCAGTAACCCTCCACCTCAGCCTCCCGAGTAGCTGGGAGCACAGACTGCACCACCATGCCCAGCTATGTTATTTTATTTTATCTTATTTGGTAGAGATGAAGTCTTGCTATGTTGTCCTGGCTGGTCTCAAATTCCTGGCCTCAAGGAATCCTCCTACCTTGGACTCTCCCAGTGCTGAGACTACAGGGGTGAACCTCCATGCCTGGCTGAAAAGAGTTTTTTAAAATTAAATTGCCGGGCGTGGTGGCTCAAGCCTGTAATCCCAGCACTTTGGGAGGCCGAGGCAGGTGGATCACGAGGTCAAGAGATCGAGACCATCCTGGTCAACA
>NW_016107397.1:1072900-1075003 GCF_001604975.1 Cebus imitator
AAGCCACGGTTGCCTATCTGATATTTGCATGCCTGTGAGTTTCAGATGTAACTGCAAGAATTTACACTTATCCTAATTATGTTTCATAAACTGTCTTTATGATCATCTGTTCTGGTGCAACGACCAAGAAAACATTCCGTGGGTGTTTTGGCAAGTTCTGTTTTCAATCAGCTGTGCACCAGGTGTGTGCCAGTTTAGTAGGAAGGTCCCGGACAGAGTCTTTGCTCTCCAGATGTCTGTAGTGTAGTGGGAAGGCAAGCTCAAAGATAGATCATTTAAATAAACACAGTGTCAGGGCCAGGAGCGTGGCATGCACCTGTAGTCCCACCTACTCAGGAGGCTGAGGTGGGAGGATGGCTGGAACCCAGGAGGTCAAGGCTGCAGTGAGCTATGACCACACCACTGCACTCCAGCCTGGGTGACAGAGTGAGACCCTGTCTCTGAAATAAATAAATGAAGTTTCAATATCATAGCAAGTGCTAGAAAGGAAGTGAGACTTCTCCTGTCACCCCAGGACTGACTGCTAGGACCCTAGCTAGGGACCAGCTGGTGAGATGTGTTCTGCATTCTAAAGAGAGTCACTTAGCTCCTGGCCAGCTTCCTACGAGGCAGCCAGACCACCAGGCTGTTCAGCCAGGCACTCAGCAAGTGAAGGATGCAAGAATTGCCCAGGTCAGCTGCTGTGGCTCACGCCTGTAATCCCAGCACTTTGAGAGCCAAGGTGGGTGGGTCACCTGAGGTCAAGAGTTTGAGAGCAGGCCCGGTCAACATGGTGAAACCCTGTCTTTACCGAAAATACAAAAATTAGCTGGGCGTGGCGGCACATGTCTGTAATCGCAGCTACTCGGGAGGCTGAGGCAGGAGACTCACTTGAACCTGGGAGGTGGAGGTTGCAGTGAGCCCAGACTGTGCCACTGCACTCATGCCTGGGTGACAGAGCAAGACTCCAGCTAAAATAATAATAATAATAATTGCCCAGAAGAGGAGGCACACCTTACCCAGCCTGGGGTTCAAGGATGATAATACCTGAGCTAAGATTTGTGTTGTTGTTTTGCCGCATTTTGTCTGGAATGCAGTGGAGTGATCATGGCTCACTGCAGCCTTGAACTCCCAGGTTCCAGTGAGCCTCCCTCCTCAGCCTCCCAAGTAGCCGGGACTAGAGATGAGCAGCACCACACCTGGCAAATTTTTTTATTTGTTGTAGATATGGGGTCTCACTATGCTGCCCAGGCTGGTTTTGAATTCCTGACCTCAAGTGAACCTCGTGCCTCAGGTGCTGGGATCACAGGCATGAGCCTTGGCGCCCAGCCAGAGCTGAGTTTTGGAAGCAAAGCAGCCACTGCCCTGGTGAAACCGGGTGCTAAGCATGTTCTTGGAAGAAGTGGGGTTAGGTGTGTGGGAGGTTGGCATGTCATTAGGCATGAAGTCCAAGGCAAGAGATGATGGCAGGTGGGTCTGCAGAGCCAGACAATCACAGATCGTGAGGGAAACAGCCTTGGGTGACAAGACTATCCTGAAGGTCTCTGACTTGGATGGGACAGGGAAGCTTTTCCAGCTCCTAGGTGCTCCCTCCTCAACTGGGAAATCCCCCACACTGCTCCTACGCTAAGGCAGGTGAGGCTCACCGACGTAGGAGGCAGATGGTCGGTTCAGGGTGTTTGCCAGGGAACAGGAGCAGATCTGAGTTTTTGATGCATCACTGACCGCTGTGCAGAGACAGCTCTGAGGATGGCCAGGGCGGAGCCTGGGATCAGTGAGGAGGAGGATGCCAAGTTCTGGGCATAACAGGTGAGTCCTGACCATGAGCAGGGGAAATAGGAAAGAGATGAGAGGACACAGCCAGGGAGTATTTAGGAGACAAAATGCAGCAGGAGATGGTAATGGAAGGAAGCGGGGGGCAGTGGAGTCGTGAGTGACAGATTGGCTTCTAGCTTTCTGATGGCTTCTAGCTTTCTGACTCAGCTGCTCAATCAAGCAGCAGTCCTACCAGGGCAGGACTGCATGGGATCAGAGAACAGGGCGGTGTCAGCTTCTTGTGGGGAAGAGATACCTTCCCTTGTTTTATATTTTTCTTTTCTTTTCTTTCTTTCTTTTTTTTTTTTT
>NW_016107397.1:1076283-1078970 GCF_001604975.1 Cebus imitator
GTCACCCAGGCTGGAGTGCAGTGGCACGATCTTGGCTCACTGCAACCTCTGCCTCCCGGGTTCAAGCGATTCTCCTGCCTCAGCCTCCCGAGTAGCTGGGATTATGGGAGCACCATCACCACGTCTGGCTAATTTCTGTATTTTCAGTAGAGACGGGGTTTTGCTATATTGACCAGGCTGGTCTTGAACTCCTGAACTCAAGTGATCCACCCGCCTCAGCCTCCCAGAGTGCTTGGATTACAAGTGTGAGCCACTGTGCCTGGCCCATGCATTACATATTTAAAAAACAAATACAATCTAACAAAAGAAAATTACAAAGAAAGGACAAGGGCAAGAAAGCTGTGGGTCAATAGCGACACTGATATTCTCCGCTGTGTGGTCTTGTCCAGCAGCATTCAGGAAACTGGGCATGGTGGACCCAAGATTAGATAGAGCGGGTGTTATTGAAGTCACAGGGCAAGGGAGATGGGAGCGGGACGGAAGGTAAGGACGCTGCCGTCCAATGGGAGGAAGGATGGATGGATTTCAGAGACAGAACAGTTCCGGACCCCAAGAACACAGGTCACCTGGGACAGGAGGAAAGAAATCAAGGTGATAAAAGGTTAAGTAATTCACAAGGGCACACACACCTCACAGAGTGTTTTGTTCTGGCTCCAGGGCCTAATTAACCTTCACCGTTATGCCACGCTGCGTTTCACAAGATCATACTAAGCAAAAAAGCAGGACGTGAAACCATCTATATAGTATGAGCACAGTTTTGGAAAAATAGTTATAAATATATACATGTATCTATGCGTATATATATTTATAGGTGGTGTATTTATAGGCAGACATTGGAAAGAAATATGCTCAAATGTTAAGAGTGGTTATGAGTGGTGATTTTTAAAACTGTTTTTCTAGACTTTCTAAAATTAACATGAACATAATTAACAGGAAAAAAATGTTATTTAAAATAGCCACTGGGATGGGCAAGAATCAAAGTCATTCTATAAAAATAGACTTTCTGGGAAAAGGTACCGTGGCAACGTACTCTGAGAATTTGAATAAACAAAAAGTATTTTACTTGATTCATGGAGTGATAATGGAAAGAACATGAGATTTAGAAGACCTGGATTCAGGCTCCTTAGAAAAGTGTTAGCTCACTAAGCCTCCATTTCCATATATAAACAGAGGCCTGAAAATAGCAAAACTTGTTTCACAAGGCTGTTGAGTAGAGACCAAGACAGATACTGCAAATGAAAAAATTCTATAAATAAGCTGTTCATTTAGTATTATTTATTCATTTATTTAAAATGAAGACAGGGTCTCGCTCTGTCGCCCAGGCTGGAGTGCAGTGGCTCAATCATAGCTCACTGCAGCCTTGAGCTCCTGGGCTCAGGTGATCCTCCCATCTCAGCCTCCTGAGTAGCTGAGACTACAGGCATGTGCCATCATGCCTGGCTAATTAAAAACAATTTTTTGATAGGGACGGGGTCTCACTATGTTGCCCAGACTGGTCTCAAACTCCCGGCCTCAAGCAGTCCTCCCAACTCAGTCTGGCAAAGTGCTGGGATTACAGGGCATGAGCCACTGCATTTGGTGGTTTAATGTATTAATTCTGCCTTTTACTTCTTTATTAATGCATTGGCATACGCCCAATTCAAAATGATACTGTGATTATAAAATGCAATGCCAATTCTAGACTAATCAGTGACTTTGATTTTATAAAACAGACATCTCCAAATCCCCAGTCGGGCAATGGTTTGTATTACTGAGCCATGATAATTATGTTGACTATCTCAAGCCCCCATATTTCAACTCAAAAATTATTGTCAGGGACACTTCAAGATGACAGCTTCCCTGAATGCCCGGTTCCAGGTCTCCATGATTTTCCTAGACGCCAAGGCCGTGACCTCTGCTAACCTGCAGCTGTCTGCAGCTTTCAGGCCTCTGCCCATAATGGCTCATAAACCCTTATTGGCACCAAACCAAAAGTCAGATCAGTTTTCTGAAATGCCTGCCCCTGACCTCATATCCCCTCTTGCCTCACTGGCGGGGGTCGGGAGTGTCCCGTCTCCTGTTGAGAATAATGGCCTCTTTATAGGATTCCTGCACTTGGGACTTCCCAAATTTTCAAGCCATCATCCCCGTGGGCCAGCCTCCTGCCCAATGATAACGCCATCAGCTCACTGCTGGACCAGATGCAGCATCCGCCTGTTTCCACTCTTAGACACCTGCAGCCTACTCTGTATGCAACCAGAATAATACATTTTTTAAAAATTGAGATAGTCCAGACACCATGGAATTCACCACTTTTTAAAAGGGTAGATTTCAGTGGCTTTTAATATATTTTAAAGGTCATACAATCATCATCACCAATTCCAGAACATTTTCATCACCCCAAAAAGAAACCCTGACCAGGTGCAGTGGCTCATGCCTGTAATCCCAGCAGTTTGGGAGGCCGAGGTGGGTGGATCACTTGAGGTCAGGAGTTCGAGACCAGTTTGGCCAACATGGCAAAATGCCGTTTCTACTGTAAAAAAAATACAAAAAATGTTAGCTGGGTGTGGTGGTACGTGCCTGTAATCCCAGCTACTTGGGAGGCTGAGGCACAAGAATCACTTGAACCCAGGAGGCAGAGGTTGCAATGAGCCAAGATTGCACCACTGTACCCCTGCCTAGGTGATGGAGTGAGACTCTGTCTCAAA
>NW_016107397.1:1078980-1082409 GCF_001604975.1 Cebus imitator
AAAAAAAAAAAAAAAAGAAAGAAAAGAAAAGAAACCCCATACCTGTTACTAGTCACTCCATATTCATCCTTCCCCCACCCCTGTCAAGTGCTAATCTACTTTCTGTCTCCAGGGATTTGCCTATTCTGTACGTTCCATAGAATGGGGTCATAATAAAATAGGTGGCCATTTCTGTCTGGCTTCTTCACTTAGCATAATGTTTTCAATGTTCATGTGTCTTGTAACAGGTATCAGCGTTTCATTCCTTTTTATTTTTATTTATTTATTTATCTTGGAGACAGAGTTTCACTCTGTTGCCCAGGCTGGAGTGCGGTGGTGTGATCTTGGCTCACCACAACCTCCACCTCCTGGGCTAAGCAATTCTCCTGCCTCAGCCTCCTGAGTAGCTGGGATTGCAGGCATGCACCGCCACACCCAGCTAATTTTGTATTTTTAGTAGAGACAGGGTTTCTCTATGTTGGTCAGGCTGGTCTCAAACTCCCAACCTCAGGTGATCCGCCCGCCTCGGCCTCCCAAAGTGCTGGGATTACAGGCGTGAGCCACGATGCCCGCCCACTATTTTTAAGTGTACCATTCAGCGGTGCTAAATAGATCCATAATTTGTGCAACGATCGCTGCCATTCATCTCCATTAATCTCTGCCATTCATCTTGTAAAATGAAACCGGTGCCCGTTAAACATAACTCCCCATTCTCCCCTCTCCCCAGCCCCTAGCAAACAGCAGTCTACTTTTCTGAGACAGGGTCTTGCTCTGTCAGTCAGGCTGGAGTGCAGTGGTACAAACAGCTCACTGTGGCTTTGACCTCCTGGGCTCAAGCAATCTTCCCATCTCAGCCTCCGAAGTAGCTGGGACTACAGGCATGCTCACTACACTCAGCTAATTAAAACATTTTTTATGGGGGTGGGTAGAGACAGGGTCTTGCTATGTAGCCCAGACTGGTCTCAAACTCTTGTACTTGAGTGATCCTCCTACCTCTGCCTCCCAAAGTGCTAGGATTATAGGCATGAGCCTCTGCGCCCGGTCTCACCTGTCTGCTTTCTGTCTCTATGATTATGACTATTCTAGGTACCTCATATAAAGGGAGTCATGCTGTATTTACCATACTGTGTTTGTCTTTGTTGTGACTGCTTATTTCATTTAGCATAATGTCCTCAAGGTTCATCCATGTTGTAGCATATGTCAGAATTTCCTTCCTTTTTTATATAATTTTTTTTTTTGAGATGGAGTTTTGCTGTTGTTGCCCAGGCTGGAGTGCAATGGTGTGATCTCGGCTCACTGCCAACTCTACCTCTCAGGTTCAAGTGATTCTCCTGCCTCAGCCTCCTGAGTGGCTGTGATTAGAGGCACCCACCACCATGCAGAGCTAATTTTTGTATTTTTAGTAGAGATGGGGTTTCACCATGTTGGCCAGACTTGTCTGGAACTCCTGACCTCAAGTGATCTGCCTGCCTCGGCCTTTCAAAGTGCTGGGATTACAGGCGTGAGCCACTGCACCTGGCCAGAATTTCTTTCCTTTTGTTTTGGAGACGGAGTCTCCCTCTGTCGCCAAGACTGCGGTGCAGTGGTACAATCTTGGCTCACCGCAACCTCTGCCTCCTGGGTTCAAGCAATTCTCTGCTTCAGCCTCCTGAGTAGCTAGGATTATATGTGCCTGCCAACATGCCTCGCTAATTTTTGTATTTTTAGTAGAGACAGGGTTTCACCATCTTGGGCAGGCTGGTCTTGAACTCCTGACCTTGTGATCCACCTGCCTCAGCTTCCCAAAGTGCTGGGATTACAGGAGTGAGGCATGGCGCTCAGCCAATTGCTTTCCTTTTTAAGGCTGAATAACATTCCATCATATAACACATTTTGCTTATTCATTCAGCTGGTGATGAACACTTGGCCTGCTTCCATGCTTTGGCTATTGTGAATAATGCTGGTAGGAACGTGGAGGTACAAATATCTCTTCAAGGCTCTGCTTTCAATTCTTTTGGGTATAAACCCACAAGTGGAATTGCTGGATCATATGGTAATTCTATTTTTAATTTTTTGAGGCGCTGCCATACGGTTTTTCACAGCATTGTACCATTTTATATTCCCACCAATGATGCACAAGGTGCAATTCAATTCCAGAACGTTTTCATCACCCCAAAAAGAAACCCTGGTCAGGTGCAGTGGCTCACACCTGTAATCCCAGCACTTTTTCTCCACAAACTGGCTAGCATTTTTTATTTCATGTTTTTCTTTTTCTTTCTTTTCTTTTCTTCTTCTTTTTTTTTTTTTTTTTTGAGACAGAATTTCACTCTTATTGCCCAGGCTGGAGTGCAGCGTCGCAATCTCAGCTCACCACAATCTCTGCCTCCCAGGTTCAAGTGATTCTCCTGCCTCAGCCTCCCGAAGAGCTGGGATTACAGGCACGTGCCACCACACTCGGCTAATTTTGTATTTTTAGTAGAGACGGGGTTTCTGCATGTTAGTCAGGCTACCTTGGCCTCCCAAAGTGCTGGGATTTACAGGCATGAGCCACATCACCTGGACCCCCTTTTTTTCTCTTTTTTTTTGGAGGGAGCAGGGTGATGGAGTCTTGTTCTGTTTGCCCAGGCTTGAGTGCAATGGCTTGATCTCAGCTCATTGCAACCTCTGCCTCCCAAGTTCAAGCGATCCTCCTGCCTCAGCCTCCCAAGTAGCTGGGATTACAGGCTTGCACCACCACACCTAGCTAATTTTTGTGTTTTTAGTAGAGACAGAGTTTCACCATATTGGTCAGGCCGGTCTCAAACTCCTGACCTCAGATGATCCACCCGCCTCGGCCCCACAAAGTGTTGGGATTACAGGCATGAGCCACCACGCCTGGCCAATTTCCATGTTTTTCTATAGTTGCCATCCTAACAGATGTGAGGTGTTGTCTCATTGCAGTTTTGATTTGAATATTCTTAGTGATTAGTGATGGACACCTTTGCATATGCTTATTGACCATTTGTATATCTTCTCTGAAGAAATGTCTATTCAACTCCTTTGCCCATTTTTGAACTGAATTTTATTTTTGTTATTGAGTTTTAAGAATTCTGTATATGTGAGGGAGAGAGATCCAAGACGGCTGATCACGAGCAGCTCGGGATTGCAGCTCCCAGTGAAAGCGCAGAGAACGAGAGGACGCCACACTTTCAGACGAATTTTTGTTGCTCACGGACCAGGAGATTCCCAGCGGAGGAGCCCCACGGGTCGCCAGCGCGACTCTTGAGGCCGGTGAGGCGGTTTTGCCGCTGCCTTGGTGCGGTGGTTCTTGGTGCAGAGTCAGAAAAGCACCATCAATCTTAACGCCGCTGTTTTGGCCGGCGCAGTGGGTTGCTCAGATTTTAGCGCTGGGAATCAACAAGTTGGACGTCCACTCAGAAACCCAATTATAAAGATGGTAATTATAAAGACCACAGATGGATAAATCTATAA
>NW_016107397.1:1084139-1106313 GCF_001604975.1 Cebus imitator
TAAATATATACGCACCCAATACTGGAATACCCAGATATATAAGACTTATAAAGAGACTTAGACTCCCACACAATAATAGTGGGAGACTTCAACATCAATATTAGACAGATCAATGAGACAGAAAATTAACAACGATATCCAGGATTTCAACTCAGATCCGGAACAAGTAAACTTAATTAACATTTATAGAACTCTCCACTTTAAATACACAAAATACACACTCTTATCAGTACCACATCACAGCTATCTACAGGTTTCAGTGAAATATTGGTTGGCTGCTTGTTTGCTATTTTCTTCCCTCATTTTTTTTTTCATGTCTGTATTATTAAACACAATTACAGGCATACTCATTTTTAGAGTGCATTCTAGCCCAGGCAATAAAGCAACACCCCTGTTCTCTCTCCCTCTTCCTCTTTCTCTTTCTTCCTCTCCTTCATTCTTTTTTCTTTCTTTCTTTTTTTTAAGAAAAAAAAAAAGAATTCTGTATATGTTCTGGGTACCAATTCCTTATCAGATAATTATTTGTTAGTATTTTGTCCCATTCTATGAGATGTCTTTTTTTACATTCTTTTTTTTTTTTCTTTTGAAAGACAGTCTTGGCAGGGCGTGGTGGCTCACGCCTGTAATCCCAGCATTTTGGGAGGCCAAGGTGGGCAGATCACGAGGTCAGGAGATCGAGACCATCCTGGCCAACATGGTGAAACCCCGTCTCTACCAAAAATACAAAAAAAATTAGCTGGGCATGGTGGTGCATTCCTGTAGTCCCAGCTACTTGGGAGGCTGAGGCAGGAGAACTGTTTGAATCCAGAAGGTAGAGATTGCAGTGAGCCGAGATCTCACCACTGCACTACAGCCTGGGCGACAGTGCGAGACTCTGTCTCAAAACAAACAAACAAAACAAAACAAAAAAATTAGTTGGGCGTAGTGGTGCACGCATGTAATCCCAGCTACTTGGGAGACTGCAGCAGGAGAATTGTTTGAACCCAGGAGGCGGAGATTGCAGTGAGCCGAGATCGGGCCACTGCACTCCAGCCTGGGCGACAATGTGAGACTCTGTCTCAAAAAAAAAAAAAAAGAAAGAAAGAAAGACAGTCTTGCTCTGTCGTCCAGGCTGAGTGCAGCGGTAAGATCTCAGTTCCCTGCAACCTCCACTGCCTGGGATCAAGTGATCCTCCTGCCACAGCGTCCTAAGCAGCGGGGACTACAGGTGCATCACCACACCTGGTTAACCTCTGTATTTTTTGTAGAGACGGGGTTTCACCATATTCCCCAGGCTGGTCTCAAACTCCCGATCTCCAGTGATCTGCCTACCTCAGCCTCCCAAAGTGCTGGATTACAGGTGTGAGCCACCATGCTTGGTCCTTTTTATACTCTCAATAGTGTCCTTTGAAGCAAAAATATTTGTAATCTTGTTGAAGAACAGTCTATTTTTTCTTTGGTTGTTCATGCTTTTATGCCACATTTAAGAAGCCATTGCTTAATCCAAACTCGTGAAGATTTACACCTATGTTTCCCTCTAAGAGTATTTTTTTTGGCGGGGGGGGACAGAGTCTTGCACTGTTGCCCAGGCTGGAGTGCAATAGCTGGATCTCAGCTCACTGCAACCTCCACTTCCTGGGTTCAAGCAATTCTCTTGCCTCAGCCTCCTGAGTAGCTGGCACGGCAAGCACCCACCACCACACCTGGCTAATTTTTTGTATTTTTAGTAGAGATGGGGTTTCACTAGTTGGCCAGACTGGTCTTGAACTTCTGACCTTGTGATCCACCCGTCTTGCCCTCCCAAAGTGCTGGGATTACAGGCATGCGCCACCACGCCCGGCCTCCTCTAAGAGTTTTATAGGCTTAGCTCTTACATTTAGGTTTCTGATCCATTTGGAGTTAACTTTTGCATATGGTGTGAAGCCTTGCCAACCTTGTTGACTATCAGTTGACAACAGACATGGGAGTTTATTTGTGGACACTCAGTTCCACTCCTGTACTGTTTCTATCCTTATGCCAGTAACACTGCTTTGACAACTGCAGCTTTGTTGTAAGTTTTGAAATCGGGGAGTCCACTAGCTTTGTTCTTTTTTTTTTTTGAGACAGAGTTTCGTTCTGTTGCCCAGGCTGGAGTGGAGTGCAATGGTGTGATCTCGGCTCACAGCAATTTCTGCCTCCCAGGTTCAAGTGATTCTCCTGCTTCACCCTCCCGAGTAGTACAGACACCCACCACCACGCCCGGCTAATTTTTTCTGTTTTTAGTAGAGACGGAGTTTCACCATATTGGCCAGGCTGGTCTTGAACTCCTGACCTCAAGTGATCCGCCCACCTCGGCCTCTCAAAGTGCTGAGATTACAGGCATGAGCCACCGAGTAAAGATCGCTTTTTCTATTTGGGGTCCCTTGCATTTCTATATGAATTTTGGCATCAGCTTGTCTATTTCTGCAAAAAGGCATTTGAAATTTTGATACTGATTGCATTGACTAGCAAAGTATTGCCACGTTAACACTATTAAGTCTTCTGACCCAAGAACATAAAATGTCTTTCCATTTATTTAGGTCTTCTTTAATTTCTTCCAACAATATTTTGTAGTTCCAGTATATGAGCATTGCACATCTTTGGTTAAATATTTTATTTTATTTTAATTGGTTTTCTTAATTTCCTTTTGGATTTTTCATATAGAAATACAACTAATTTTTGAAATATTAATATTGGCCCAGGTGTGATGGCTCATGGCTATAGTCCCAGCACTTTGGGAGGCCAAGGTGGGTGGATCGCTTGAGCCCAGGAGTTCGAGACCAGCCTGGGCGACACAGCGAAGTCCGATCTCCTACAAAAAAATTACAAAAATAACCTGGGTGTGGTGGTGCATGCCTGCGGCCCAAGCTACTTGGAAGGCTGAGGTTGGAGGACCACTTGAGCCCAGGAGGTCGAGGCTGCAGTATCCATGCTTGCACCACTGCACTCCAGCCTACCCAGGTGACAGAGCGAGACTCTGTCTCCAAAAAGAAAAGAAAATTAATAAATAAAATATTAATATCATATCCTGCAATTTTTCTTGACTCATTCATTAGCTCTAATAGTTTCCGCTGTTGTAATAGAAAACTTTGAAGTGTTTTCTGCGCATATGAGATAATGTCACTGAAAAAGAGAGATAATCTCACATCTTCCTTTCCAACATGGTGTCTTTTACGTATTTCTTCTTGCTTAGCTGCCCTTGTCAGAACCTCCAGTTCTAACAAGTTCTTGTCAATCTTAAATGTAAGCGGTAAGAGCTGACATCCTTGTTTTGTTCCTGATCTTAGGGGGAAAGCGTCTAGTCATTCACTGTTAAGTATGATGTTAGCCCTGAGGTTTTTTTTTTTGTTTTTTTCTTTTTAGTAGATTTCCTTTATTTGACTGAGGAATGTTAATTTCTCACTCATTTTTGAAGGAGAGTTTTACGAAAGATAAGATTCTTGGCTGGCAGTTTTCTCCTTTCATGCTTTCTGACCTTTGTGCCTTTTTTTTTAAATGAGAAGCCAGCTCTCAATCTTTTTAAAATTCCCATGTTTGTGATAAGTCACTTCTCACTGCTTTCTCTTTGCCTTCTGACAGTGTGACTATGACGTGTCTTGGTGTAGACCTCTTCGAATTTATCCTACTTGGAGTTCATTGCGATTCTTGGATGTGTAGACTACTATTTGTTTTCATCAAATTTAGCATGTTTTCAAGTCATTATTTCTTCAAATATTCGTTTTGCTCTTTCTTCTTCCACAGGGACTCCTATTATATGTATGTTCATACGCTGGATAGTGTCCCGCAGGTCACTAATCTTCATTCTTTTTCTCTCTGTTCCTTAGACTGAATAATCTCAATTGGCCTATCTTTAAATTCACTGATTCTTCTTTCATCTTCTCAATTCTGTTGTTGAGCCCTTACACTGATTTTTTTTTTTTTTTTTTTTTTGAGATGAAGCCTTGCTCTGTCCCCCAGGCTGGAGTGCAGTGGTACCACCTCAGCTCACTGCAACCCCTGCCTCCCGGGTTCAAGCAATTCTCCTGCCTCAGCCTCCTGAGTAGCTGGGATTATAGGCACGTAGTACCACGACTGGCTAATTTTTGTATTTTTAGCAGAGACAGGGTTTCACCATGTTGGCCAGGCTGGTCGCAAACTCCTGAAATCAGGTGATCCGCCCACCTCAGCCTTTCAAAGTGCTGGGATTACAGGCATGAGCCACTGTGCCTGGTCTCCACTGAATCGTTTCAGTTATTGTATTTTTCAATTCCACAATTTTCTTTTGGTTCCTTTTTATAATTTCTATCTGTTAATTGATCATCTCTTTCTCTTTGAGATTCTGTTTTCATACTTTTCATTCATTCTTTAGACATGGTTTCCTTTAGTTCTTCGAACATATTTAAAATAACTGATTTAAAGTATTTGTCTAAGCTAGACTCACACCTGGAATCACAGAACTTCGGGAGGCTGAGGCAGGAGGATAACTTAAGGCCAGGAGTTCAAGACCAGCCTGAGCAACATAGTGAGATGCCATTGCTACAGAAAGTATTAAGAATCAGCCAGGCCTGGTGCTGTGTGCTTGGTAGTCCTAGTTATTTGGGAGACTAAGGAAGGAGGATCACTTGATTGATAAACAAATAAATTGTCTAATAATTTCCATTTCTGGGTTTCCTCAGAGACTGTTAGCATTGACTGCTTTTTCTCCCTAAGGATCATATTTTTTTTCTTTCTTTGCATGTTTCATAATTTTTGTTCAAAACCGGACATTTCAAACAATAGAATGTGTTCACGCTGGAAGTCAGAACTCCTGGAACTCCTCTGCAGGGTTTGTTGCGGCTGCTGTTTATTATGGTTGCTGTTGGTTCAGCGACTTTCCTCATAATTATGCAAAGTCTGAATTCTACATCACGCCTGGCCACTGAATTGTCTGTGCAGTTAACTTAGTGGTTAGCTAATGATTAGACAGATTTCCTTAACCTCTTGGAACTGATACAGCTACCCTTTGCTGAGAGGCTCTGGATCCCTGGAAACTTTCAACATCCAACCAGGCAGTTTCTAACTCTGCCTCAGCTTTCACGTTCTGCTTGCACGGAGCCTCAAGGTCAGTCCAAGGGGAGTTATTATTGCCTCCTCAAGTCTTTCCTGGGCATGCACACAGCCAACCCAACATGGCCATCTGGATGCCAGCAGTGCGTCAGAGCTTGTAAAAGCCCCCTATGGACATCTCATTCTTTAGCCTTTCCTTTAAAGCTTTATGCTAGTCTATTGTTTGCTGAGCTCCAGAGATGGAGACCATCCTGGCCAACATGGTGAAACCCCGTCTCTACTGAAAATACAACTGTTATCTATGACCTTAGGCAACTGTGATGTTAAAATATGCAACAGATGGGCCAGTTGCGGTGGCTCACACCTGTAATCCCAGCACTTTGGGAGGCCAAGGTGGGTGGATCACCTGAGGTCAGGAGTTCGAGACCAGCCTGGCCAACATGGCGAAACCCCGTCTCTACTAAAAATTCAAAAATTAGCTGGGTGTGGTTGTGAACACCTGTAATCCCAGCTACTCAGGAGGCTGAGACAGGAGAATTGCTTGAACTCGGGAGGCAGAGGTTGCAGTGAGCCAAGATCATGCCATTGCACTCCAGTCTGGGACAAGAGTGAAACTCCATCTCAAAATTTAAAAAATAAAATAAAATATGCAACAAAAAGGCATGTAGCACTGGGAGACTTTAAGTACAGTCAAAAAAGACAAGACTTTTAGCTGGGCATGGTGACTCATGCTTGTAACCCCAGCACTTTGGGAGGCTGAGGCAGGTGGATCTCCTGAGGTCAGGAGTTCGAAACCAGCCTGGCCAACATGGCAAAATATTGCCTCTACTAAAAATATAAAAACTAACATGGCGTGGTGGCGGGTGCCTGTAATCCCAGCTACTCAGGGTGGCTGAGGCAGAAGAATGCCTTGAATCTGGGAGGTGGAGGTTGCAGTGAGCCGAGATTGTGCCACTGCACTCCAGCCTGGGTGACAGAGCAAGACTCCATTTCAAAAAAATAAATAAATAAAAAATAAATAAAAAGAGAGAGACAAGGCTTTCAAGTAGGGTCTTCAAGGGAATCACTAGGCAGGTCACAGAACGGCTGTTCTGTTGCTGCCTGATTCTCCAGCTTCATTTCTGCTGCTCTCTGCCCCCCTCAGTGCCCCGGCTACTCTGGCATTCTTGCATTTCTTGAGCAAGTTTACTCCTGCCTTGGAGACTTTGCGAATACTGTTTCCTACTGAAAAACAACGAAAAAACAAAAACAAAACCTCTTTCTCGTGATCTCTGCTTCTGTGGTTCCATCAGTTCATTATGGCCTCTGATCAAATGGACTTCATCAAATGGTTTTCCAACCACGCACCCTCTCTCACATAGCCTCCTTCTTTCCCAGCTCCCACCCCGTGACTTACTATTCTTTCTTTCCTTTTTTCTTTCCATAGTGCTTCTTACAATATGGCATCGTACCAGAGATGTACTTGCTTATTGTCTGATTTCTCTGCTGGAACCTGCATTCTATGAGGATGGACTCATTCTAACTCACAGTTTAGCCCAACATCCTAAAAACAGTACCTGGATCTGCTAATAAATACTTTCTTAAAAACGAAGTGGTCTTTATGATGAATTTGTATTCCGTGAGCATAACTGAGCTGGACTACACCTTACAAAATTCTCTTTCCCTTGTTATTGCAAATTAGCAAGAGATATTTCACCCAAGATGTGGATGGCAGCCATTCAAGGAACAGTCATATTCCTTTTTTTTTTGAGACAGCCTCTCACTCTGTTGTCACCCAGGCTAGAATGCAGTGGCACAATCTTGTCTCACTGCAACCTCCACCTCCCGGCTTCAAGCAATTCTCCTGCCTCAGCCTCCCAAGTAGCTGGGGTTACAGGTGCCCACCACCGTGCCTGGCTAATTTTTGTATTTTTAGTAGAGATGGGCTTTCGCCATGTTGGCCAGGTTGGTCTTGAACTCCTGACCTCAAGCGATCCCCCTGCCTCGGCCTCCCAAAGTGCTGGGATTACAGGTGTGAGTCACTGTGCCTGGCCTCCTTTATTCTTATGAAGCTGGTCCAGGGCACCAGGCACGGCTGAGGCTTGTGCTCGTTGCCGATTATCTGCTGGGCCATCTGGTTGGCATAGAGCAGCAGCCAGACCCATGCTCCTCCAGCTCCTGCTTTGAGATAGAGCAGGGACCCCCTCCTAGGGGCCTGCAGGCCACTGCATCGTGGAAATAAAAAAGAAAATTGTAAATTCCTTCAACGGAAATTCCAGGCACCTACCTAACCTTAAGAAGTCAGCACCTTGATAAGCAAGAAGGTAATAGCAGCCTAAAACAATAGCCAAGGAAGCTAGAATTATGGGATGTTTGGTCTCGCTATAAAAACTAGGCCAGTCCCCACTGAGCATGCTGGCTCACGCCTGTAATCCCAGCAGTTTGGGAGGCCGAAGCAGGCGGATCAGGAGCTCAAGAGATCGAGACCAGCCTGGCCAACACGGTGAAACCCTGTCTCTACTGAAAATACAAAAATTAGCCAGGCATCGTGGCGCATGCCTGTAATCCCAGCTACTTAGGAGGCTGGGACAGGAGAATCGCTTGAACCTGGGAGCCGGTGGTTGCAGTGAGCCAAGATCGCGCCATTGCACTCCAGCCTGGCAACAGAGTGAGATTTCATCTCTCTCACACACACAAAAACTAGCCCAGTTCTGTCAGCCTTTCTCTATCAGTTTATCCCCACCTGCTTTTAAACAAGGGTAGCTAACTTAAAAACAAAACAAAACCATCTTCAACCTCACAGTCTCCTCCAGCAATGACCCCCTCCTTCCTTTCCCAGTTAAACTTCTTGAAACACCTGTCTTCACTGACGGCCTTTGTTTCACAGGTTCCACTCTTGCTAGGTGAACAATAAATCTTGTTCGTTTTTGTTTTGTTTTGAGATGAGGTCTCCTCGTGCCACCCAGGCTAGAATTCAGGTGTGTGATCGCGGCTCACTGCAGCCTTGACCTCCCGACCCTAGCGATCCTTCCACCTCAGCCTCCCAAGTAGCTGGGACGACAGGCACGCACCACCACATCTGGCTCATTTTTGTGTTTTTTGTAGAGCTGGGGTCTCATTCTGCTGCCCAGGCTGGTCTCAAACTCCTGGGCTCAAGTGATCCTTAGGCCTTGGCCTCCCAAAGTGTTGAGATTACTGGCAGGAGCCACTTTGCCAGCCAACAATAAATCTCTATTTGCAAAAGCCAGAGATTTCCTTTTCCACTTTTCCAGTTAGTTCCCATCTAACTAGAGCTTGTTTTCCAGGACTTGCCACTCCATCCTTCATGAGACCTCCTTCCCTTGACCTCCATGGGCCAGGCATTCTTGGTTTCCTTCCTTTCCCTCTTCATTTTCATTTCCTTGATTAGCTTCTTCTCAACCTGTACGTTAAGTGCTGGTGTCCTCAAGGTAGACCCAGACCCCCTTTGTCCTCTGCCCTCTCTCCTTTGGCGGTCTCCAACAGCCCAGGCCTTTACCGCCTATACTCCAACCTAATGTCCATCTCTCTGACCTCCAGATCTGCTTAGCAATGTCTCACAGTAACCTCAGAATCAAGATGTCCCAAATCTGCTCCTGACCACCTCTGCAAATCCGTGACACCATCCTACTTTCAGCTGGAGCCAAAGCCAGGATCCTGGAAATAGTCTGTGACTAGCCTCCCTCTCACATCTTCTCAATGACCAAGTTCTCAAAACTCCAACAGTTATTTATTTATTGAGACAGAATCTCACTGTGCCACCCAGGCTGAAGTGCGGTGGCGCGATCTCAGCTCATTTCAACCTCTACCTCCTGGGTTCAAAGGGTTCTCATGCCTCAGCCTCCCGAGTAGCTGGGATCACAGGCTCCTGCCACCATATTCGGCTAATTTTTTTATATTTTTAGTAGAGATGGAGTTTCACCATGTTGCCCAGGCTGGTCTCGAATTCCTGAGTTCAGGCAGTCTGCCCGCCTCGGCCTCCCAAAGTACTAGGGTTATATGCATGAGTTACCGCAGCCCCCGAAACTCCGGGTTGTAAATATCTCTATCCATTTCTCTCCGCCTCTGCGGTCACCATCCTAACAGATCCCTTGTTCACCTCCAATCCCTGCCAACCCTTTCTTCACACTGAAGCCTCTCTTTCCTCCATCCTCTCACCTCATTCAAATCTTTACGGGGTTGCCACTGTATGCCAGGCAGATTTTTTTATTAAATACAGATGCGATCATAACATTCCTCTGCTTCCAATCGTTTGAAGGTTTGCTACTGTCCTTAGGATAAAATAGAACTTTTTTTTTTTTTTTGGACAGAGTCTCACTCTGCTGTCCAGGCTGGAGTGCAGTGATGCAATCTCGGCTCACTGCAACCTCTGCCTCCCAGGTTCAAGAGATTCTCACGCCTCAGCCTCCCGAGTAGCTGGGATTATAGGCATGCACCAACACGTCCAGCTAATTTTTGTATTTTTAGTAGAGACAGGGCTTCGCCATGTTTGTCAAGCTGGTCTTGAACTCCTGACCTCGTGGTCTTGAATCCCACCAAAGTGCTGGGATTACAGGTGTGAGTCACCACACCCAGCCTACCCTAATTTTTTTTTTAAGAGACAGGGTCTTGCTCTGTCACCCAGGCAGTGGTATGATCATAGCGCACTGCAGCCTCAAACTCCTGGGCTTAAGCGATCCTCCTGCCTCAGCCTTCTGAGTAGCTGGGACTACAGGAAGCTACATGCCACTACAGCCAACTCGTTTTTAAAAATTTTCTTCTAAGAGTGGGATCTCACTATGTTGTCCAGGCTGGTTCTGAACTCCTGGGCTTAATCAAGCCATCCTTCAGCCTCAGCCTCCCAAAGTGCTGACATGACAGGTGTGAGCCACTGTACCTGGCCAACATCCTCATTTTACAGACAGAAAACAAAACAAAACAAAAAACTGCAGCCCAGAGGGAATTAATACTCCCATTTCCCAGGACAAGAGTTTCAGCTGCGTATGCATGTCTTTGACCTTGGGATGCTTAATAAAGCACTGAGAGCAAGAAAATACACACACACACACTCCAAAACACAGCTGCTACAAAACTCAGAGACAGGAGCAAGCTATTCTGCCCATTCTCGACCTCCTCCTTGCTGATGTGTGCCCTGGAGGGAGTGTGTGCTAATCCGTCCCCGCTCTGCTGGTCAGGCAAGGACTTGGTTCTATGGGAGGGGGCGTGCTATTTAAGGACGCTGGGAGGGCGCCCAGAGGATTTAAATTACCTGCAAGAGGTTTTCATCATTCCTGGGGATTTATGAAGGGTCTTTGAGGTGCTGGATGGGGTTGTTTGGCCAAATGAGCTGTAATGGTCTCTTGTGACCGCAAAAGGGCTTCCTGAGCAGGGACTGGTCTGAGCCAAAGAGCAAGCAAGAGAGGCAAAGGCATTCACTTGAGCTAGTTGGGGAGACGCTTAGGAGAGCAGGGTGTGTGCATGCATGTCAGTGTGTGTGCATGCATGTCAGTGTGTGTGCATGCATGTCAGTGTGTGTGCATGCATGTCGGTGTGTGTGCATGGGTACATGTGTGTGCAGATGCACCCTGGGGAAGCTTGAGGGGCAGGAGGAAGCCAGCTCGAAACAGACCACTCAGGGTTCCAGCTTTCCGGCATGGAGAAAGATACCTGAAGCCCGGAGCCTCTGGAGGTGCAGCATGCCCCATCTCACAGCGCCATGTCCCCCACCTGATGCTGGACGTCACTGACATTTGTGAACCTCCCATCCCTCCCCATCCTTGCCACTTGGCTTTCTAGAAAAAAGAACACTTGCTCCCAATTTGTTAAGGTGTCTGTTCTGGTCTCTGAAGTTCATTAGGGAGAAAAGAGAAACAAATGGACATTTGTACAGCACTTGACAGTTTACAAAACCTCCCTAATGAAAGGTAGTGGAGCTGGAGTTGAATCCTTGCTCTGCAGCCGGCCAGCCAACATGAACTTGAACAAACTGTGTAATCCTCTGAAGTGAATTCCTTATCTTGGCAAGGCGTGGTGGCTCATGCATCCCAGCACTTTGGGAGGTTGAGGCAGAAGGACGTTGTGAGGCCAGGAGTTCAAGACTAGCCTGAGTGACATAGTGAGACTCCATCTCTATATTTAAAAGAAAAAAAAAAAAGTAGGGGTGGGGGCTGGGAACAGCAGCTCACACTTATAATCCCAGCACTCTGGGAGGCTAAGGTGAGTGGATTGCCTGAGCTCAGGAGTTCGAGACCAGCCTGACCAACATGGTAAAACTCTCTCCACTAAAAATACAAAAAATTAGCCAGGAGTGGTGGCGTGCCACTGTAATCCCAGCTACTTGGGAGGCTGGGCAGGAGAATTGCTTGAACTGGGTGGGAAGGTGGAGGTTGCAGAGAGCTAAGAGCATGCCACTGCACTCCAGCCTGGGTGACAGAGCAAGACTTCATCTCAAAAAAAAAAAAAGGATATAAAAAGCAGTACCATTTCAGCTATTTGCTCTCCCTTTTTTTTTCCTATATCCTAAGCAGAAGCTGAACCCCCACTTGCTTTTTTGGGCCCAGAATTTACAGATTTTCAGAGCTAATTCATGTTAATTAAATATAAACCATTGATGAGTATCTCATACTACCAATGCATTTGGCTACTCTCATATAGAGGGACACTTAGACTGCTTTTGACTTTTTATAATTAAAAATGAATTATTCTGTGCTTTGGTGAATAATCCTTATTATATATCCTTGTCCATGTGTCCCTAGAAGTGGATGCTGGGGCCCAAAGTATGCACATTTAAGAATCTATGTCCAGGCTGGGCATGGTGCGTAATCCCAGCACTGTGGGAGGCTAAGGTGGGAGGATCGCTTCAGCCCAGGAGTTGGAGACCAGCCTGGGCAACATAGTGAGACCCTGTTTCTACAAAAAAAAACCCCTAAAAACCAAACTTCTGTTTCCGAATTGATTTCCACAGTAGTGGAGACAGTGGACACTTACAACACCAGGGAACAGGTGCCCCAGCCACTCCCCCGACTTGCTGACACTTGTTTTGTTGGGCTTTTAAATTTCTGCTGTGAAAGGGTATTGCATATGTTTGTTACGGTTCACATTTCCTCTTCTGTGAAATGTCTACTGATGTCTTTGCCCACTTTTCCATTGGATTGCTGCTTCCTTCTTACATCTCTGTGCTAGCTCTTCATACATTCGGATTCCCAATTCATTTTTCTTTCTTTCTTTTTTGGTTTTGAGATGGAGTCTCACTCTTGTCACCCAAGCTGGAGTGCAGTGGCAGGATCTTGGCTCACTGCTACCTCTGCCTCCCGGTTTCAAGCGATTCTCCTGCCTCAGCCTCCCGAGTAGCTGGGACTACAGGTGCATGCCATCACGCCTGGCTAATTTTTTGTATTTTTAGTAGAGACGGGGTTTCACCATGTTAGCCAGGATGGTCTCGATCTCCTGACCTCGTGATCCGCCTGCCTCAGCCTCCCAAAGTGCTGGGATTACAGGCATAAGCCACTGCACCTGGCTCGATTCCCAATTCTTGTCAGTTTTCTCTACCACAAATAGCTTATTCAGCCTGTGGCCTTTTTTTTTTTTTTTTTTTTTTTTTGAGACAGTCTCTGTCACCCAGGCTGGAGTGCAATGGCGTGATCTCGGCTCACTGTAACCTCCACCTCCCAGGCTCAAGCAATTCTCCTGCCTCAGCCTCCCTAGTAGCTGGAATGACAGGTGTGCGCCACCACACCTGGCTAGTTTTTGTATTTTTAGTAGAAATAGGGTTTTTTGGCCAAGCTGGTCTCAAACTCCTGGCCTCAAGGGATCCACCCACCTTGGCCTCCCAAATTACTGGGATTACAGGTGTGAGCCACCATGCCCAGCCCCAGCCTATGGCCTTTGTATGTACAATGGCATCTTCTGTTGACAAAGTTGTCAATTTTATCAACATAGTCCTTTATTTATATGCTTTCAGTGTCTTACGAATTTTTTCACTATTGGAACTAAGATCATAAAGATATTCTCTCATATATTCTTTGAAAAGTTTAAAAGCTTTGGTTTTCATAGTTAGGCCTTTAGTACACTTGGGATTTATTTTTAGTGAAGGCATCAAGTAATATTCTAATTTTATTTCTCCCTGTGCAGAACCAGTTGCTCTATCGTCATGTATTGAAGAATTCCTCTTAGCTGGGGTTCCCATGGAAGCAGACTCTGAGACAAGGATGTCAGAGCAGGGAGCTTATTTGGTATTTGGGAGGGGCCCTGGAAAATGCTGGAAGGAAATCAGGAAGGGGAGAGAGAGATTCTCTTATCAACTGATGAGCATTTGTTTTCATTTTTTTTTTTTTTGTTTTTGAGACAGAGTTTCACTCTGTTGTCCCGGTGGGAGGGCATTGGTGCAATCCTGGCTCACTGCAGTCTTGACCTCCTGGGCTCAAGCCATCCTCCTGCCTTGGCCTCCCAAGTGGCTGGGACAGGTGTCTGCTGCCACACCTGGCAATTTTTTTAGGTTTTTTTCTTTTTGAATACAGGGTCTTGCTATGTTGTCCAGGCTGGCCTCAAACTCCCAAACTCAAATGATCCTCTGGCCTCGGCTCCTAAAGTGCTGAGATTCTAGGCTTGAGCCACTACTCCTGGCTTGATGAGCTTTGCTATGTGCCTAAAAGGAAATCTGTTTTCTTTATTGAGCATTTCTGAGTATTTGTGGCAGCAGGATTTTCAGGCTGTCTGGTCCACTCTGAGGCTGTCACCAAAAGTCACAGGCTGTCCCTGGCCTTCCCTCCAGGAGTCTAGAGGCACCTCCCAGAAGCAGGAGCCAACCCTGTGGCTGGGCCCCAGCGCCTTTCTCATGCCTCAACTTCTTACAATAACTTCTCAGTTTACCTCCTTGCTGGTCTGTCTTGTTCCCACCTCTTACTTATCCTGCTGTGAAAATCCATTTTTCTAAAACGCATCTGGTCCAGCCACGGTGGCTCATGCCTGTAAATCCCATCACTTTGGGAGACCAAGGCAGGAGGATCACCTGAGGTCAGGAGTTCAAGACCAGCCTGGGCAACATGGGGAAACCCTGTCTCTACTAAAAATACAACATTAGCCAGTCATGGTGGCAGGTACCTGTAATCCCAGCTACCTGGGAGGCTGAGGCAAGGGAATCACTTGAAACCAGGAAGTGGAGGTTGCAGTGAGCCAAGATCGCACCATTGCACTCCAGCCTGGGCAACAGAGTCAGACTCTGTCTCAAACAAAACAAAACAAACAAATAAACAAAAAACACACCTGGCTCTTGCCGGTCTCTCCACCTTTAAAGTTTCTGATGACAAACAAGCTGAGCCCAACGTTCCTTCTCAGCCTCCTTTGCCTTCTTCTCTTCCCAGCCCCTTTTCCCCAACCCTCCCTGCTCCCAGAACCCAGCTGTCTCCCGTGCCTCCAGCCTTTCCATGTGATGTTTTCACCATTGAATTTTCTCTCCGGAGCCCTGGGCTGTAAGAATTCTTCCAGGCCAGCCTATGTGGTCCCACGTTTGTAAGCTTATCCTCCCCAACTAGAAAGAGGCCTCCCATTCCTCCGAAGGCCGCTTACTATCCCCTCCACACCTGAGCCACTAAACTCACTCGGTCTACTTGTTAGGAGTCTCTCTCCTCCGCTAAACTGGGGGCAAAGACTTGGGTCCTCCCCTAGGGCAGGGCAGGAGCTTGCAGAGCTGTTGGGTGGGTGGGAAAGGGAGACCCCTCATCACATTCGAAGAAGGCTCTCAGTCCAGGCTCCAAGGGGAGGTCCATGGTGCTGCGTCTGCAGCGGGGGCATGAGTTCTCGGTGCAGCCCCTCGACGGGTGCGGGATGGGCAGGCAGCCAAGCGCGCAAGTGCAGCCCAGCTGACAGGAAGCCGCACTGGGGTAGATCTGCTGGGCATCCAGGACACAAAGCCCCACCTGTCAGGCCCCCCGCGCACACCCTCCACCCACCGTCCCGGTTCTGGCCCCGTGCCCACCAGCAGCAGCTGCCTACTCCCTCCCTCCCTCGGTGGCCTTTGGTCCTCTCCCGGGACAGCTGCAGCAAACCAGCAGGTGGGAGGTGGTTTGCATGAGACTCCCAGCTCTGCACCCTAACAGCCAGCTTCAAATTCCAGAGCCTCCCCAAGAACCAGCAGCGAAGAGCGGCCCCGTGGCCCCTGCGTGTCCCTGACTTGGGTGACAAGCAGAACAGCAGTGCTTCCTAGTGACCAGCTGACCAGGGCTTTCATCAAGGCCCCCTTTGTCCTCTAAGGTCCCCTGGCTCTGGTCCACCCTGTGGCCACGCGTAGGACCCCTGTCTACTGCAGAGCCTCTGGGCAGCCTGCCGGCAGCCAGTCAGCATGACGTGAACACAAACAAGCAGAGTGAACGCCCAAAGAGAGACACGGGCGGGCCTTGATGTCTGCCTTATAATAAAGGTAATATCAGGCTGGGAGCGATGGCTCACGCCTGTAATCCAGCACTTTGGAAGGCTGAGGTGGGAGGATCACTTGAAGCCAAGAGTTGAAGACCAGCCTGGGCAACATAGTGAGATCCTATCTTTATTATAAAATTTTTAAAAATTAAAACATATTAAAAAATAGTCTGCACATGGTGGCTCACTCCTGTAATCTTTGGGAAGACGAGGCAGACAGATCATTGAGGTCAGGAGCTTGAGACCAGCCTGGCCAACATGGTGAAACTCCATCTCTACTAAAATACAAAAATTAGCTAGGTATAGTGGTGTGTGCCTGTAATCCCAGCTCCTTGGGAGGCTGAGGCAGGAGGATCACTTGAACCTGGGAGGTGGAGGTTGCAGTGAGCTGAGTTCACACCGCTGTACTCCAGCCTGGGCAACCGAGTGAGACACCGCCTTAAAAAAAATTAAATAAAGGTAATAGCAACTCACCGTAGAAAATTATACACGCATACATGCACACATATATAAATATGCATGCATTATGCAAATTATACATGCATACATTATATGCATATGCATATATAATATAAATGAAAATGTTGGCTGTGCTGTGGCACTCAGGGGCAGGCTCCTTGGAGTACAGTTTCTGACTCCAGCTCTGCTTCCACAAAGAAACCACAGGAGCGAATGCAGGGGGAGGGCTGTCGTTGGGAGAAGTACTGATGCTTCTCCCTTAGGTATCGCCCTGAGAAACCTCAACCAGGACTGGCTGTCGGACGAGGGATGTCAGCTAAGTGGATTGTGATGGGTGTGCTAAGGGCGCTGGTGGAGAACTTGTAAATAGTGTCATTGTCATCCGTCACTAGGCACGCCTGGGGGTCTGCAAGCCCTGCCTCTGGGTCTGCAGCCCTGATGGTATCATCATCATTATTATTACATTATTATTGTCTGAGAAAGGGTCTTGCTCATGCCTGTAATCCTAGCACATTGGGAGGCTGAAACAGGCCAATCATTTGAACCCAGGACTTCAAGATCAGCCATGGGCAACATGGCAAAACACCATTCTTACAAAAAAATTTTAAAAAAATTAGCGGGGCATGGTGGCACATACCTATGGTGATCCCAGCTACTCAGGAGGCTGGGCTGGGAAGATTGTCTGAGCACAAGGCTGGTCAGGCTGCAGTGGGCCGTGATTGCACCACTGCACTCCAAGCGACAGAGTGAGACTTTATCTCACACACACACACACACACACACACACACACATAAAGGACTCGAATAGTCACTTCTCTGAAGAAGATATACAACTAGCCAACAAGCACATGAGAAGATGCTTAACATCAGTAGCTATTAGGGAAATGCAAATTAAAATTACCATGAAATACCATTCCACACCCACTGGGATAGCTATAACTTTTAAAACCGGAAAAAAAACAGGTGTTGGCAAGAACGTAAGGAAACTGGAACCCTTGTACATTGCTGGTGGAAATGTACAATGGTATGACCACGGTGGAGAAGTCTGGTTATTCCTCAAAAAGTTAAGTGTAGATTTAGGATATGACCCAGCAATTCCAACCCTAGATATGTTCATGGAGCAAGTGAAAACAGAGAGTTAAACAAATACTTGTGCAGGTATGTTCACAGTAGCACTATTCACAATAGCCAAAAGGCAGCAAGTGTCCATCCGCTGATGAAATGGATCAACAAAGGTGGTATAATCCATGCAATGGGATACTGTGCAGCCATCGAGGGAATGGAGTTCTGATACATGCTCCAGTGTGGGTGAACCTTGAAAGCGAAAGGTTGCTAAGGGGAAGGAATGGAGCATAAAAGGTCACACATGTGTGATGCCATTTATATAAAACTTCCAGAAAAGGGCTAGGCGTGGTGCTTATGCCTGTGATCCCTGCACTCTGGGAGGCTGAAGCAGGTGGATCACTTGAGGTCAGGAGTTCGAGACCAGCCTGGCTAACATGGTGAAACCCTGTCTCTACTAAAAATACAAAAAATTAGCCGGGTGTGGTGGTACGTGCCTGTAATCCCAGCTACTTGGGAGGCTGAGGCAGGAGAATTGCTTGATCCTGGGAGGCAGAGGTTGCAGTGAGCCATGATCAAGCCACTGCACTTCAGCCTGGGCAACAGAGTGAGACTCTGTCTCAGAAAACAAAAAACTTCCTGAATAGGACCAGGCACAGTGGCTCGTGCCTATAATCCCAGCACTTTGGGAGGCCGAGGCAGATGGATCACCTGAGGTCAGGAGTTCGAGACCAGCCTGGCCAACAAGTTGAAACCCCATCTCTACTAAAAATACAAAAAATTAGCCAGGCATGGTGGTGTTTACCGTTAATCCCAATTACTCAGGAGGTCGAGGCATGAGAATTGCTCGAACCCTGGAGGCAGAGGTTGCAGTGAGCCGAGATCACGCCACTGCACTCCAGCCTGGGTAACAGAGCGAAACCCCTATCTACAAAAAATTAAAAAATTAAAAATATGACAATGCAAATGGCATTCGGCACAGAAGCAAGTGTGAGACTATGATCACGTTTCCATTCTTGTTCAATTTTTTTGTTTTTCTTGGAGTAACTCCTTTGTCGTTTGATTTGCACAACTTTCTTCATGCCATAGACGTTCTTTTTCCAAATGTCCCACTGTTGAAGGCATTCTGCCGGGCGCCTGGTTTCCAGGAGGCACCCCCCCACGTCGGTGCCCTTGGCACTGCACCCCCTTCTCCGTCATGTTCTCTTCCGCTTGTCTTGCTGACATGCACCCTCCAGGAAAAAGGATTCATGGAGATACATTTTTTGCACCCTGAATTCTCTGAAAATGTCTTTGTCCTGTTTTCACCCTTTACTAGTTGTTTGGCTGGGTAGGAAATAACCAACTGAAATGATCTTCCGGCCAGCGAGGTTGCTCACATGTGTAATCCCAACGCTTTGGGAGGCCGAGGCGGGAGGATTGCTTGAGCCCAAGAGTTCAAGACCAGCTTGGGTAACATGACAAACCTCATCTCTACAAAAAATACAAAAATTAGCTGGCCATGGTGGCGCTCGCCTGTAGTTCCAGCGACTCGGGGATTGAGGCAGGAGGATCACTTGAGCCTTGGGAGGTCAAGTCTGCAGTGAGTTCTGATCTCACCACTGCACTCAAGCCTGGGCAGCAAAGTGAAACCTTGTCAAAAAAAAAAAAAAAAGGGAAGGAAGGAAAGAGGGAAAGAAAATCACTCCCTGCACTGCAACAACACTGAGAAGCAATACCTAGTATCTAGTCGAAAAGTTCAGAACCATCCAATTCTCTTTTCTTCTTTGTTTTTGTTTTTTTTTTTTTGAGACAGAGTCTTGCTCTGTTGCCCAGGCTGGAGTGGTGTGATCTCAGCTCACTACAGCCTCCGCCTCCCAGGTTCAAATGATTCTCCTGTTTCAGCCTCCCCAGTAGCTGGGATTATAGGAGTGAGCCACCCCACCGGGCTAATTTTTGTATTTTTACTAGAGACAGGGTTTCACCATGTTGGTCAGGCTGGTCTCAAACTCCTGACCTCGTGATCCGCCCACCTCGGCCTCCCAAAGTGCTGAGATTACAGGCATGAGCCACTGCGCCTGGTCCCAATTCTCATTTCTTTTATGAGATGCCTGTTTTTCCTCTTTGAAAACTTCTGGAATCCCCTCATTAACCCTGGTATTCTAAAATTCCACAGGGCTGCCACTTGGTGTGTCCTTTGTCATTTATTTATTTATTTATTTATTTATTTATTATTTTGAGACTGAGTTTCACTCTTGTTGCCCAGGCTGGAGTACAATGGCAAGATTTCGGCTCACCACGACCTCCACCTCCTGGGTTCAAGCAGTTCTCCTGCCTCAGCCTCCCGAGTAGCTGGGATTACAGGCATGCACCACCACACCCGACTAATTTTGTATTTTTAGTAGAAATGGGGTTTCTCTATGTTGGTCAGGCTGGTCTCGAACTCCTGATCTCAGTTCATCTGCTGGCCTCGGCCTCCCAAAGTGCTGGGATTACAGGTGTGAGCCACCATGCCTGGCCTGGATTGCTTCTCTGTCGCTCTTATCTGTTCTCTGTACTTTCCAACTCTTGGCTTTTTTGGCCACTTCCTGAGAGTTCCTTGACTTTACCCTCTCTGCCTTCTGATGAAATTTTGAGTTCTTTCCACAGCATTCTATTTTTGTTTTATGAGGCACTGTCCTCTTGAACTCTATGAGAACACTATGGAAAAGTTCCTTCCGTCTTCTGAATTAGCACTGTCTTTGTTTCTTAATGATGGCCTTTTCCCTATTGCTTATTTTAGTGCTTTTCTTCCTGTCGTTTCTTGATTCTCCTTATACATCAGCCGCTCCTTGGTTAGATGTTTATATTAGCAGTGAGGCTCTAAAAAGTTAATTGGAAATTCCGTGTGCATGGCGGAGCTCATCAGCTGGCAAACTCCTTTTTAGGGAGAGTGGGCAGGCAGCCAGCACTCTCACTGGGGACTTCTAAATGTCAGATTGTGCAGGCTTTTTCTCTGAGACCTTGGGGTCCTGCAGAGAAGCATCCTCTGATCACCTGCATGGGATGTGGATGCCAGGTGGCTTGTACTTGCCTCGTCTGGATAGAGGAAACGTTCTAGACTTTCAGTTAATCTCCTTGTTTTCAGCATCTGCTATACCCAAACCTCTGCCACATGAAGTCTCTGAGTTAGGAGCTCCTCTGGGTCAGCTCCCCAGCCCATTCCACTGCTCCAGCCCAACACAGTTGCAAGATAAATACTTCCCTGCTGAAATTCAGCAGGGGTTGTGGGGCGGCACCAGTTGTTTTTTTTTTTTTTTTTTTTTTTTTTTTTTTTTTTTTTTGGAGATGGAGTCTCACTCTATTGCCCAGGCTGGAGTGCGGTGGCATGATCTCAGCTCATTGCAACCTCCGCCTCCTGGGTTCAAGTGATTCTCCTGTCTCAGCCTCCCGAGTAGCTGAGATTACAGGCATGTGCCACCACGCCCAGCTAATTTTTGTATTTTGAGTAGAGACAGGGTTTCACCATGTTGGCCAGGTTGGTCAGGAACTCCTGACCCCAAAGGATTCACCCGCCTCAGCCTCTCAAAGTGCTGGGATGACAGGCGTGAGCCACCGTGCCCGGGTGGTGCCCGTTCTTAGACGTCCTCTCCACCTGACTTCAGTTCTGCCCCTGTGCCTCCAACATGATGCCTCCCAGTTCAAGCCTCCCTTGGCATTTCTTTCCTCCTGCCAGCATCTCTTTTCTTTTTCTTTCTTTTGAGACATGGTCTCGCTTTGTCACCTAGGCTGGAGTGCAGTGGTGTGATCATGGCTCACTGCAGCACTGACTTCCCAGGCCCAAGCAATCCTCCTGCCTCACTCAGGCTCCCAAGTAGCTGGGACTGGTGTGAGCCACCATGCCCAGCTAATTTTAGTATTTTTTGTAAGGATGGGTTCTCACTATGTTGCCCGGGCTGATCTTGAACTCCTGACCTGAAGTGATCCACCCACCTTGGCCTCCCAAAGTGCTGGGATGACAGGTGTGAGCCACCAAGCCCGGCCTAATGTTTTCAACTTGCATATTTTTGAGTGCTTTATAACTCAGAGGTCTTCCCCCTACCCCAAAATGCTTCCTTTTGTCTTCCCAGGGTTTTTTTTTTTTTCTTAAATGGTTTGATTTTTCTGTCCTTCAAATTTAACTTTTTAAATCTACCTGGAATTTATCCAGGCATGCAGCCTAAGGTGAGAATCTAAAACATTCTGTTTTCACAAACAGCTCACCAAATTAGCCTCGCCTAATTTATCAAATGATGTAACTATTCCTACTGACCTGCAAGGTTGTCTATACCGTATAGTTAATTTACATGTGTATAAAGGTCTGTTTCTGGGCTATCTGTTCTATCTACTGATCGGTTCCATTTTAAGCTATTAAGTCACTGTTTTAATCATTAAAACTGTGTTTTCACCTGCAATCCCAGCACTTTGGGAGACTGAGATGGGAGGATCGCTTGAGGCCAAGGGTTTGAGACCAGCCTGGGCAACACACACACACAAAAATGCATTTTTAATATTTAGTAGAACAAGTTTCTCCTGGATGGATTCTTCTTCAAAATGTAAAAGTCATTCTCATTTATTCTTCCAGATAAATTTTAGAATTTAAAAGTTCCGGCCTGCCATGATCAGGAGATCGAGACCATCCTGGCCAACGTGGTGAAACCCATCTCTACTAAAAATACAAAAATCAGCTGGGTGTGGAGGCACCTGCCTGTAGTCCCAGCTACTCAGGAGGCTGAGGCAGGAGAATCACTTGAACCTGGGAGGTGGAGGTTGCAGTGAGCTGAGATCACTCCACTGCACTCCAGACTGGTGACAGAGCTAGACTGTCTCAAAAGAAAGAAAAGTTCCAAAACTTTGGGAGGCTGAGTCTAGCGGATCACTTGAGGTCAGGAGTTAGAGATCAGCCTGGCTAACATAGTAAAACCCGTCACTACTAAAAATGCAAAAATTAGCCAGGCGTGGTGGCGCACACCTGTAATTCCAGCTACTTAGGAGGCTGAGGCAGAAGAATCACTTGAGCCCAGGAGGCGGAGGTTGCAGTGAGCTGAGATCATGCCACTACACTCCAGCCTGGGCGTCAGAGTGAGACTCCATCTCAAAAACAAAACAAAACAAAAAAAGTTCCAACATGGCCGGGCACAGTGGCTCACGCCTGTAATCCCAGCCCTTTGGAGGCTGAGGCAGGTGGATCACGAGGTCAGAAGTTCAAGACCAGCCTGACCAACACGGTGAAACCCTGTCTCTACTA
>NW_016107397.1:1106723-1127060 GCF_001604975.1 Cebus imitator
AAAAAAAAAGAAAAAAAAAAAAAAAAAGTTCAAACATGAATCCTATTGGGATCTTGGCTATAAATGAGACAAGTCTAAGTTACCCTAGAAAGAGGTGACATAATAAATTCCATAGTTTCCACCCAGAAACAAAGTGTGTCTCTCCATTAATTCATCTGACATATTTCTTAGTAAAGTTTTATAATTAAATTTTTTTTTTTTGGTAGAGACAGAGATCTCACTATGCTGCTTAGGCTGGTCTCAAACTCCTGGGCTCAAGTGATCCTCCCAGCTGGGTGCTGGGATTATAGATGTTAGCTACCATGCCCAGTCAAGGTTTTTTTGTTTTGTTTTTTGTTTTCTTGAGACAGAGCTTCACTCTTCTTGCCCAGGCTGGAGTGCAATGGCGTGATCTTGGCTTACCGCAATTTCCGCCTCTCAGGTTCAAGTGATTTTCCTGCCTCAGCCTCCCAAGTAGCTGGGATTAAAGGCATGTACCACCATGCCTGAATAATTTTGTAATTTTTCAAGTAGAGACGAGGTTTCTCCATGTTGGTCAGGCTGGTCTCAAACTCCCCACCTCAGGCGATCTGCCCACCTTGGCCTCCCAAAGTACTAGGATTACAGGTGTGAGCCACTGTGCTCAGCCCCAGTCAAGTGTTATAACTATCAACAGATCTATTCTATGTAAAGTATCCTCCCAGGTCACTATCATTTTTCCTATTTTGTATTCGTTACTATTGAGACTAAGAAAAGTAGCTAATATTTAGAGGGCTCATCAGCTGCCTGGCACTGTTGTAAGCATTCTTAGATGCACCATCTCACTAAATTCTTGCAACAAGGTGAGTAGGTGTCTACCGTGTCCAGTTATACATGAAGAAACTGAGGCACAGAAAGACAGGTGATTAGACCAATTGTCACAGGTAGAACCAGGTTTCTAACCCAGGCAGTTCTACTCTAGAGCCCATGGTCTTATCTAAACATCGCTATTTTTACTATTCAGCTGTAAAAAGAATGAGGAAGCCTGTTGTAAAGCTGATGTAAAAATGCTGCCAGGGTTTGGGGCAGGTGTGGTAGCTTGTGACTGTCATCCCAGCACTTTGGGAGGCAGAGACAGGAGGACAGCTTGAGGCCAAGAGTTGGAGGCCAATCTGGGCAACATAGCAAGACCCCAACTCTAAATACAATTTTTTAAAAAAAGTCAGGCACAGTGGGACACAAGGGTCAAGGCTGAAGTTCAAGGCTGCAGTGAGCTATGATCATATCATGCACTCCAGCCTGGGTGACAGAATGAGACCCTGCCAAAAAAAAAAAAAAAAGAAAAAAATCCAAACTATTATATACAAGGAGCTAGGAAGATAATATTCCCATATATTCGTATTCGCTTGTATGTGAAAATAAAATATGTGGATGGACACAATAAGAGATCAGTCAATTACTGGTTCTTTCTCTTAGGTTGAGTAGGAGCTGGGCTTTGGGAAGTCAGGAGTAGAAGGGACCCCTTTCACTCTTTTTTCTGGAACCACTTGAATGCATGACCTGTTTTAAAAATATATATTATTTTTTTAATTTGAGATGGAGTTTTGCTCTTGTTGCCCAGGCTGGAGTGCAGTAGCACGATGTAGGCTACCGCGACCTCTGCCTCCCAGGTTCAAGCGATTCTCCTGTCTCAGCCTCCTGAGTAGTTGGAATTACAGGCACCCACCACCACGCCTGGCTAAGTTTTTTGTATTTTTAGTAGAGTCAGGGTTTCACCATATTGGCCAGGCTGGTCTTAAACTCCTGACCTCAGGTGATCCGCCCACCTCAGCCTCCCAAAGTGGGATTACAGGCGTAAGCCACTGCACCCGGCCCTGTATGCCTATTTTTAAAATGAAATACATTAGCAAATATGTAGTAACTATGTTTGAAGTGAATGACAAGAGATTTCATAGACTTTTTTCTTTTTTTAAGAGAGGAGGTCTGTCTATGTTGCCCAGGCTGAACCTAAACTCCTAGACTCAAGTGGTCTCCTGCCTCGGCCTCCCAAGCAGCTGGAACTATAGGTACTCAGCTTTCACAGACTCTTACAAAGGTATTTTCTGGTCTTGCCATTTTGGTGAACAGGGTCTGTTTTCCATGACAAGCAAGTTGCTGATATACTGGAAAATATACTCTTGATTTTTATATAGCTCACTCCCAGAACTCTTATTCCCTAAATTGAACTTATTTATGAATCCTAAGACCGTTTTTTCTGTTGATCTGGGTTTTCGGTGGATAGAGCAGGGGGCTGGGCTGGCTCCGTCAGTGTGTTTCAGCGGATCAGCATAGAAGAGAGGGATGGTGACGGCTGTGGGGAAGGAAAGAGTGTGTTCTCCACATAAAGACATTCAGTTCCAAGTTTTAAAGAACACGGCATGGGCCAAACAAAACGGGCCCACAAAGGAATCCAGACCTCGAGACGCCAGTCTGCGGCCTCTGCTGCGAAGTGGTCTCTGCTTACTCACATCATCCTCTGCTCTTCCCCTCAGCCACACCCTGCAGTCCTCTACGGCCCTGCCCAGGTCCAGGCCCACCAGCCCCTGAAGGTGGGCTCCTCCTTCATCCGGATCCTCTGAGCTTCCCTTTTCTTTCCCATGGTCGTCGGGTTTGGAATGACCGACAAGCTGTGGAGCCGCGGGAGCAGCACTGATTTTTTTTTTTTTCCCTTTGAGACAGTCTCACTCTTTGCCCAGGCTAGAGTGCAGTGGCACAATCTCAGCTCATTGCAACCTCTGCCTCCCAGGCTCAAGCGATTCTTGTGCCTCAGCCTCCCTAGTAGCTGGGATTACAAGCATGCGCCACCATGCCTGGCTAATTTTTGTATTTTTAGTAGAGATAGGGTTTTGCCATGCTGGCCAGGCTGGTCTCGAACTCCTAGCCTCAAGCAATCCACCTGCCTCAGCCTCCCAAAGCGTTGGGATTGCAAGCGTGAGCCACTGTGCCCGGCCGGCATTGAGTTCTTGAAAAACAGCTTGAGACAGTTCATACTGGCTTCCTGGGCTCATCCCACCCTTTTCATATCCTCTGCCACTGTGGTTATGAAAGTGACTGCAGTGACCATCAGCTGTGGTCTGATGTCACTGTGGTCTGAAAGTGACTGCAGTCCGTCAGCTCTTCCTGGGGTTCTAGAAGCAACTTGAACCCAGCAATCAAGCTGGGTTCAGCCCTGACTTCTGGCGCCAACCTTTCCTGTGGCATGATGGGCATGTTGAGGGCAGACTGACATTTCAGCTAACTTGCTCACCCAGAACCTTTTCTCTGCTTTGCAGAGAAAGCAGAAGACGACAGGTCCCCTGCCCTCACAGGACCAGGCGGAGTCTCCATGAGGGTGGAATCCATTTTTTCACACCTGACACTTAAGTGAGTCCTGAAAAACGTATTTGCTGGTTAACTGACATGAAGCTTAGTATCCACAGTCACACAAAACATAACCACAGCAGAGATAAAAGACAACACCTCAGGAAAACCAATGAGAGGGAGAGGGAAACGTCTTCTGGGGCTGCGGTGACCTGGTGAGGAGAACATCTGTAGCCCCTCACTGAAGACAAGAATTCTTTTAACCCCTAAACAAAAATGACTACTGTAGCCTCTCTGAATGAGATGAGAATATTCACATTTCATTCTCATAAAAACGCTACCAAGGCCAGGCACGGTGGCATATGCCTTTAATCCCAGCACTTTGGGAGGCTGAGGTTGGTGGATCACTTGAGGTCAGGAGTTCAAGACCAGCCTGGCCAACATGATGAAATCCCGTCTCTACTAAAAATACAAAAATAGCCAGGCATGGTGGTGCACGCCTGTAATCCCAGCCACCTTAGAGGCTGAGGCAGGAGAATCACTTGAACCTCTGAGGCAAAGGCTGCAGTGAGCCAAGATCGTGCCACTGTACTCCAGCCTGGGCAACAGAGCAAGACGGTGTCTTAAAAACAAAACAAACAGGGCGGGCGCGGTGGCTCACGCCTGTAATCCCAGCACTTTGGGAGGCCAAGGCAGGTGGATCACGAGGTCAAGAGATCGAGACCATCCTGGTCAACATGGTGAAACCCCGTCTCTACTAAAACTACAAAAAATTAGCTGGGCATGGTGGTGTGTGCCTGTAATCCCAGCTACTCAGGAGGCTGAGGCAGGAGAATTGACTGAACCCAGGAGGCGGAGTTGTGGTGAGCCTAGATCGCGCCATTGCACTCCAGCCTGGGTACCAAGAGTGAAACTCTGTCTCAAACAAAATAAAACAAAACAAACAAAAACACTACCAAATGATGGTCTGGTGGCTCATTCCTGTAATCCAGCATTTTGGGAGGCTGAGGTAGGAGGATCACTTGAGGCCAGGAGTTCAAAACCAGCCGGGCAATATAGCGAGACCCATCTCTAAAAATAATAATAATAATAATTCTTTAATTAAGCTCGGCATGGTGGAGCACGCCTGTAATCCCAGCTACTCAGGAGGCTAAGGCAGGAGGATCACTTGAGGCCAAGAGTTTGAGATCAGACTGGGTAACAAAGCAAGACTCTGTCTCTACTAAAAAGAATTAAAGAATTAGCTTGGTGTGGTGGTGCACACCTGTAGTCCTAGCTACTAAGGAGGACTGATTGAGCCCAGGAGGTGGAGGCTGCAGTGAGCTATGATCGCAACCACTGCACTCCCGGCTGGGTGACAAAGTGAGACTTCATCACAACAACAACAGACCACAAAAATCCCAACTCTGCCAGGTATGGCTGTCCTCATTTTATTATTTATTATTTATGTATTTATTTATCATTTTTTATATTTTAGTAGAGATGGGATTTCACCGTGTTAGCCAGGATGGTCTCGATCTCCTGACTTTGTGATCCACCCGCCTCAATCTCCCAAAGTGCTGGGATTACAGGCATGAGCCGCCGTGCCAGGCTCATTTATTATTTTTTTGAGACAGAGTCTCACTCTGTCGCCCAGGCTGGAGTGCAGTGACACGATCTCAGCTCACTGTAACCTCTGCCTCCTGGGTTCAAGCGATTCTCCTGCCTCAGGCTCCAGAGTAACTGGGACTACAGGTGCCTGCCACCATGTCCAGCTAATTTTTGTATTTTTTTTTTTTTTTTGAGACGGAGTCCCACTCTATTGCCCAGGCTGAAGTGCAATGGCATGATCTCAGCTCACTGCAACCTCCTCCTGCCAGGTTCAAGCAATTCTCCTGCCTCAGCCTCCCAAGAAGCTGGGATTACAGGCGTGCACCACCACGCCTGGCTACTTTTTGTATTTTTTAGAGACAGAGTTTCACCATGTTGGCCAGGCTGGTCTCGAACTCCTGGCCTCATGATTTGCCTGCTTCGGCCTCCCAAAGTGTTGGGATTATAGGCATGAGCCACCGTGCCCAGCAAGGCTGGATAATTTATGAAGAAAAGAGGTTTATTTGTCTTACGGGACTGCAGGCTGCACAAGAAGCATGGTGCCTGCTTCTGCCTCTGAGAGGGCCTCAGGCTTGCTTCCACTCATGGCTGGAGGTGAAGGGGACCTGGTGTCCTCACAGATCCATGGTGACAGAGGAGGAGGAAAGGTACCACAATCCAACCTGGGTACCAGAGTGAGACTCACCTTGTCTCAAAAAAAAGAAAGAAAGAATAGTATCACATGACTCTGGTTAGAATATATTTTTAAAAAAGAAAAAAAAGAGAGAGGAGCAAACAGCAAGGGAAGGCTTCAGGTTCTTCTTAACAACCAGCTATCCAGGAAACAAACAGAGCCGCAACTCACTCACCCGCTCTGTGAGGGTGGGCATTAATCTATTTATGAGACATCTGCCCCCAAGACCCAAATACCTCCCATTAGGCCACCATCTCCACACTGGGGATCAGATTTCAGCATAAGGTTTGAAGGAGGTCAATCATCCAAACTATAGCAGGAATTAGGACTTCTACAATGCAGCTGTAGAGGTCTTTAAAAATAAAACAAAACATAAAGTAGATCGACCATTTCACATCCTACTTAAAAACTTCCAGTGGCTTCCCAATTGCAAATCAAAGCCACATGCTACAGGACAAACAAATAATATCTACGGGAACAAAGTTGAGACCACTGACTGTGTGTGCCTCCGGGATCTGGAACTGAGCTCCCAGCCAGAGCTGTTGGCCCCAAGCCTTTGGTGGAGAGTCTAGGGAAAAGCCAGGGCCCCTGGCTGGGGCTGCATAGGTGTGCCAAGTTCCCCCAAGACTCATGCAGCATGGAAGCCCTGTCCTAGAAAACCAATAAAAATGGACCTGGAACCAGTGAACCGGGTAAGAACCTAGCAGAGACGATGATACAACCGTCCCAAGAAATACCTCCATAAATCAAGACACCTGCAGGACCCCACAGAATTTAAGCTCCACCAAACATGATCTCACAGACAATAATGACAAAAGAAAGTCTTACACTAGTCCTAGTGGTAGTTCATAACAGCTTTTTTTTTTTTTTTTTGAGACGGAGTTTAGGCTGGAGTGTAATGGCACAATCTCAGCTCACCGCAACCTCTGCCTCCTGGGTTCAAGTTAGTCTCCTGCCTCAGCCTCCCGAGTAGCTAGGATTACAGGCTTGTGCCACCATGCCCAGATAATTTTGTATTTTTAGTAGAGCCGGGGTTTCTCCATGTTGGTCAGGCTGGTCTTGAACTCCTGACCTCAGATAATCACAGGCATGAGCCACTGCGACCGGCCTACATAACAGCTTAATCAACTTTTTTTTTTTCTTTTTTTTTTTTTGAGATGGAATTTCGCTGCTGCCCAGGCTGGAGTGCAGTACAGTGCCCGAACTCAGCTCACCACAACCTCGGCCTCCCAGCTTCAAGCGATTCTCCTGCCTCAGCCTCCTAAGTAGCTGGGACTACAGGCATCCACCATCATGCCTGGCTAATTTTTGTAGAGACGGGGTTTCACCATGTTGCCCAGGCTGGTCTTGAACTCCTGACCGCAGGTGATCTGCCTGCCTTGGCCTCCCAAAGGGCTGGGATTACAGGCGTGAGTCACCACGCCCGGGCAACTATTTTGATAGCGCAAATTCGCTAGTTCCAAAAACAGGTTTTTTAAAAGCTTGGAATTCCACCTTACCCAGTGTTTAATATGTCTTTAAATAAGTACAAATGCCTTTTTCTTTCCTTCTTTTCCAATTTTTAAGTTGTGGTAAAATACACATAATATGAAATTTACCATCTGAACCATTTTTCAGTGTACAGTTCACTGGCACTGAGTACATGGACACTGCTGTGCACCCATCACTGCTATCCATCTCCAGGGCTCTTCCTCTTGCAAAACTGAAACTCCATCCTATTCAACAATTACTCCCCATCTCCCTTCCCCCAAGCCCCTGGCAAGCCCCATTCTACTTTCTGTCTCTATGTTTGTGACTACTTCAGGCACTTCACAGAAGGGGAATCATACAGTATTTGTCTTCCTAGGACTCACTCATTTTGCCTAAGCTAATGTCTTCAAGGTTCATCCATGTTGTGGCATGGGACAGGATCTCTACCTTTTTTTGTTTGTTTTGTTCTGTTTGAGACAGAGTCTCTCTCTTGTCTGTCGCCAGGCTGGAACGCAGTGGTGTGGTTTTGGCTCACTGCAACCTCTGTCTCAAGCAATCCTCCTGCCTCAGCCTCCCGAGTCGCTGGGACTGCAGGCACGTGCCAACACGCCCAGCTAATTTTTTTCTGTATTTTTAATAGAGACAGGGTTTTACCATGTTGGCCAGGCTGGTCTCGATCTCTTGACCCCGAAAGTGCTGCGATTACAGATGTGAGCCACTGCGCCCAGCCAGATCTCTACCTTTTTAAGGCTCCATGATATTCTATTATATACATAAGCACATTTTGCTTACCCGTTCACCCACCCGGTTGCTTCCACATTTTAGCTGATGTGTAAATAATGCTGCTGTGAACACGGGTGTACGAACCTCTCTTCATGAACCTACCTTCAATTCTTTTGGGTGTATATCCAGGAGCAAAATGGATGAATCATGTGGTAATTCTATTTTTAATTTAATTTTTTTTTGAGACGGGGTCTCGCTCTGTTGCCCAGGCGGAAGTGCAGTGGCATGATCCTTGGCCTCCCGGGTTCAAGTGATTCTCCTGCCTCGGCCTCCCTAATATCTGGGATTACAGGTGCCTGTTACCATGCATGGCTACTTTTTTGTATTTTTAGTAGGGATGACCCCATCTCTACTATCTGTATTATCCATGTTGGCCCGACTGGTCTTGAACTCCTGACCTCAAGTGATCCACTCACCTCCTCCTCCCAAGATTCATGGATTATAGGTGTGAGCCACTATGCCTGGCCTTTTTAAAATATTTTGACTGTTTTCCACAGCGGCTACATTCTACATTCTCACCCACACTGCACAAGAGTTCCAATTTCCCCACATCCTCACCAGTACTTATTTTCTGGGGTTTTATTTATTGTTCATTTTTGATAGTAGCCATCCTAATGGGTGAGAGGTGGTATCTCACTTAGTTTTGATTTGCATTTTCATAATGATTTTGAGCATTTTTATTTATTTATTTACTTAAGACAGAGTTTCACTCTTGTTACCCAGGCTGGAGTGCAATGGCGCGATCTCGGCTCACCGCAACCTCCGCCTCCTGGGTTCAGGCAATTCTCCTGCCTCAGCCTCCTGACTAGCTGGGATTACAGGCACGCACCACCATGCCCAGCTAATTTTTTGTATTTTTAGTAGAGACGGGGTTTCACCATGTTGACCAGGATGGTCTCGATCTCTTGACCTCGTGATCCACCCGCCTCGGCCTCCCAAAGTGCTGGGATTACAGGCTTCAGCCACCGCGCCTGGCTGAGCATTTTTTTCACATGCTTATTGACCATTTATATATATCTTCTTTGGAGAAATGTTTATTCAAGTCCTTTGCCCATTTCTGAATTGGGTTCTTCATTGTTAAGTTTTAGGAGTTCTCGATATATTCTGGATATTAATCCTTTATCAGATATACGATATACAAATATTTTCTCCCATTCTGTAGGTTGCCTTTTTAATGTTGTTGGTGTCTATTGATGTCCCAAAAGTGTCAATTTTCTTTCTTTTTTTTTTTTTTTTTTTGAGATGGAGAGTCTCCCTCTGTTGCCAGGCTGGAGTGCAGTGGTGTGATCTCGGCTCACCACAACCTCCGCCTGCCGGGTTTAAGTGATTCTCCTGCCTCAGCCTCCCAAGTAGCTGGGACCACAGGTGTGCACTACCATGCCCAGCTAATTTTTGCATTTTTAGTCTAGATGGGGTTTCACCATGTTGGCCAGGATGGTCTCAATCTCTTGACCTCATAATCCACCCACCTTGGCCTCCCAAAGTGCTGGGATTACAGGAGTGAGCCATTACACCCGGCCAAAAGTGTCGATTTTCACAAAGTCCAATTTGTCTAGTTTTGCTATTATTAGCCTGTGCCTTTTGGTGTCATATCTCAGAAATCAATGCCAAATCAAATGTCATGACACTTTTGCCCCATGTTTTCTCCTAAGAGTTTTATAATTTTAGGTCTTACATTTAGGTCACGGATCAATTTTGAGTTAATGTTTACATATGGTGTAAGATAAGTGTCCAACTTCATTCTCTTGCATGTGGATATCCAGTTTTCCTAGCACTATCTGGTGAAAAAAAATTTTTTTTTCCTCAATGAAATGGTCTTGGCACCCTGTTGAAAAATCATTTGATCATATATTGAGGAGATTTTATTTCTGTGCTCTCTATTCTATTTAATTGTTCTATATGTTTGTCTTTATGCCAGTACCACACTATTTTAATTACTATAGTTTTGTAATACATTTTGAAATCAGGAAATGTGAGTCCCCAGCTCTGTTCTTTTTGTGGATGGTTTTGGCTACTCAGAGCCCCTTGAGATTCCATATGAATTTTAAGATGGGTTTTTCTGTTTCTGCAAAAACATAATTGGGATTTTGATAGAGATTGCTTTAAACCTGTAGATCATTTTGCCATGTCTTAACAATACTAGATCTTCCAAAGTTCTGGAATTCATGGGAAAACCCATGAACATGAGATGTGCTTCCTTTTATTTGTGTCTTCTTTAATTTCTTTGAGAATTTTTTGTACTTTTCATTGTACAAGGCTTTCACCTCTTTGGTTAATTCCTATTTTATTCCTTTTGGTGCTATTATAGATGAAACTGTTTTCTTAATTTCCTTTACAGATTGTTCATTGTTCATGTATAAAAATGCGAGTGACTTTTGCATATTGACTTTGTATCTTGCTGCTTTGCTGAATTTGCTTATTGATTTTAACAGACTTTTTGGTGGTATCCTTAGGGTCACAGCATTTAGAATAAGATCATATCATCAGCAACAGAGATAAGTTTACCTCTTCCTTTCCAATTTGGATGCCTTTTATTTCTTTTTCTTGCCTAATTGCCCTGTTTAGGACTTCCAGTACTATGTTGAATAGAAGTGGCAAAGTTGGGCATCCTTGTCATGTTCCTGGATCTTAGAGGAAAAGCATTTGGTATTTTACCATTGAGTGTGATGGCTGCTATGGGTTGTTAATATATAACTTCTATTATGTCAAGGTAGTTTGTTGAGTGTTTTTTTGTTTGTTTTTGAGGCAGGGTATCATTCTGTCAGAGATCAGTGGCACAATCATGGCTCACCGCAGCCTCAACCTCCTGGGCTCAAGCAATTCTCCTGCCTCAGTCTCCCTAACAGCTGGAGCTAGAGGCACATGACATCATGCCTGGCTAATTTTTCTCTTTTTCTTTTTGGTAGAGATGCAGTTTTGCCATGTTGGCCAGACTGGTCTTGATCTCCTGAGCTCAATGATCCTCTGACCTTGGCCTCCTAAAGTGCTGGGATTACAGGTGTGAGCCACTGTGCCTGGCATGTTGAATGTTGTTGTTGTTGTTGTTGTTTTGAGACAGAGTCTTGCTCCACCAGGCACCAGGCTGGAGTGCAGTGGCGTGATCTTGGCTCACTGCAACCTCCGCCTGCCAGGTTCAAGCAATTCTCCTGCCTCAGCCTCCCAAGTAGCTGGGACCACAAGCACACGCCACCACGCCCAGCTAATTTTTGTATTTTTAGTAGAGATGGGGTTTCACCATGTTGGCCAGGATGGTCTCGATCTCTTGACCTTGTGATCCGCCCTCCTTGGCCTCACAAAGTGCTGGGATTACAGGCATGAGCCACCGTGCCTAGCCATGTTGAATGTTTTTATCAGAAAAAGGTGCTGGATTTTGTCAAATGCTTTTTCTGTATCAATTGAGATGATCATGTGGGTTTTTTCCCTTCATTCTGTTAATGTGATGTAATACATTGACCAGTTTTCATAAGTTAAACCATCCTTGCATTCCAGCAATAAATCCTACTTGGTCATGGTGTATAATTCTTTTCATATGCTGCTTAATTTTGTTTACTAGTATTTTATTGAAGATTTTTACATCAATGTTTATAAGGAATACTGATCAATAGTTTTCTTGCAGTATCTTTGTCTAGCTTTGGTATCAGGGTAATGCTGGCCTCATTAAATGACTTAATGAATGTTCCCTTCTTTTCAATTTTTTTGAAAAGCTTGAGAAGAACTGGTGTTAGTTCTAAATGCTTTTGTAGGGCCAGGCATGGTGGTACATGCCTGTAGGCCCAGCTACTTGGGAGGCTGAGGTCGGAGGATCATCTGAGGCCAGGAGTTCGAGGCCATAGTGCACTATGATCACGCCCATCAGTAGCCACTGCACTGCTACCTGGGCAATACAGTGAGACTCTATCTTGTGTGTGTGTTTTTTTTTAATTAATGCCTTTTTAAGAGGTAAAATCATGTTTAACTTCACTAAAACAAGAAATTAGTGGAAGGTTTGATTAAGGGAGGCTTTATTCGATGTTAACTAACTATTTCATAGACTGTAAAGAACATTACAAAAATTCCTCTAAAGTGACACATGCCCCAAACTACCAAGACATAACCAAACATTTTAAATTACTCATGTTTCATATATGTGTGTGTTCCCGTTCTATTATTACTGTGTCTTCCGTCTTTTGTCTCCCTATGAGAATTGCACGCTATCTGTGGCAATATCGTGCTCTGGAAAGTCCAGAATTTCCCCAAAATTGTTAATATGTTGTGGGTATACTATGTAACATAGCACATCCTGTGTTATCAGGTTATTCCCTGTGAAAGACTTACAATCAGCAATCTTCTAAGATTCTGAGTTCTAATGTCCTAATCTGTGGGTAAATTGTCTCCAACTCTTAGATTGCAACACCCCTTGATAACTCTTCAGCAAACTCTTTAGCAAAGTATCACAATTACATTGGTCAGGCTTTTGAATGCTAGCATTAATAGTTCGCGATGGTTGTATACGTATCACCAAGCAAGGACCAATACAGTCTTGGCCATAACAGAGGAGGGAAAAAAGAGGGTGAAAGGCAGACATTTGCAGACCTTCAAAGTTTAAGAGAGCTCACTGGGCAGAGCTTCGTATGGAAAGAGCTAGGCAGTTTCTCTCCCAAAAGAGATACAAGTTCAGCCCCAAGGAGAGTTCAGAACTCCTGGGATAGTCCTATTTATAGTCTAGAAGGGACAGTTGAGATCAAAAACAGTATCCTAAAGTTTTATACTTTTTTGGACATTGTCCTGATCACCCAACGAGCCCACGATGGGAACCAGAGGAGAGGGTAGATGGGAAGCCATCTGCCTCCAGGGAAGGCATGAGCGGAATTTCAGTCCAGACCTCTCTCTCAAGTACGCCCTGTTTCCTGGCCTCTGCATCTGCAGATCTTTTCACCAGGAAAGATCCCAGGGCCTCATCCCTTATCACCTGCTGCTTGTCAACCACCACTTGGGAGAGAGGGGGCTCCTCCACCCAGTCCCCTGCCAGTCTCGGAGTGAGGGGACAGCACAGCTCTCATAATGCCTCCCTGTGGTAACTTTCCTGGGCTTGGTGAGAAGCACACACTCATCGCAGGTTACTTTCCAAGGAGAAGGTATTCTTAAATAGAAACGAGAAGTAATTGTAAAGAAATGACTGCCTGGCAACAGAAATCTAAATAAATCCCAAGCCCCAGGCTGGTGACAGCTGTAGCATGAACATCTGGTGACTCTGTAATTAAAACACTGACACCTCGCCATCGCTCGGCTCCCTGCAGCCCCACAGAAAACCTGGTGTAACTTTGCTCTTCTTTACGGAGGAAAAAAAAAAGTTATTTTCTTCCCCTTCTTCTCTGTTCAGACATAACATCATCAACATAGCTCTTTAAATATCTGTGCCGGGAAGCTATATTTAGCTACTATTTGGCCCTTAAAATGAGCCTGATTTCCTGTGGCAAAAATTTCTCAGCAACAGGGAGAGAGGCCAGGAGCGTTCCAGGCACTGACAAACAGCTTGAAAGCTTGAGACGTTGAAACGGTGTGAAAAAATGAGCTGAGTGCTTTTTCTGGATAGGTGGCTCGCACCCCAGATAGCAGGGGGGAAAGTCACAAAGGGGTGTGTGTTTGGTCTGAACATTTCCAAAGTCATTCTGGAGAACAGCCCGATGAGGGGCGATGCTTTGGGCCAATATGTGGTACACAGATAGCCCTCTTTCACAGGCAGAGGGGAATCCATTCAATCGTGCATTCACTCATTCATTCTCATGTATTCACTCACTCTCTCATTCACACACTACTTTATTTACTCTCATTCTTTCTCTCATTCCCTCATTTACTCATTCTGTCAATCTGATTTACTCACTCATTCAATCCCTCATTCACTCATTTGTTCATTTATTCACTCATTTAAATTCACTCATATAAGCCGGGCGCAACGGCTCATGCCTGTAATCCTAGCACTTTGGGAAGCCGAGGTGGGTGGATCACCTGAGGTCAGAAGTTCGAGACCAGCCTGGCCAACATGGTGAAACCCCATCTTTTAAAAAAATAAAAAATGGAAAAATAAATAAATAAATAAATTCCGGAACAAGTAAACTTAACATTTCTAGAACTCTCCACTTTACATACACAAAATATACACTGTTATCAGTACCACATCACATCTATTTACAGGTTTCAGTGAAATATTGGTTGGCTGCTTATTTGCTATTTTCTTCCCTCATTTTTTTTTTCTTGTCTCTATTATTAAACACAATTACAGGCATACCCAGTTTTAGACTGCATTCTAGCCCGGTCAATAAAGCAACACCCCCGTTCTCTCTCCCTCTTCCTCTTTCTTCCTCTCCATCATTCTTTTATTTATTATTCTTTCTCTTTCTGTCTCTCTTTCTTCATTAAAAAACAAATAAATAAATAAATTCACTCATATAAATTCATTATTCATTCATATAAATTCACTCATTCACTCATTTATATACTCCGTTCAATCACTCATTCGTTCACTCACTAATTCACTGACTTGCTCACTCATTTACTAATATATGCAATCAGTCATTCATGCATTCATTTATTCGCCCACTAATTGCTCATAATTCAATCACTTATTCATTCACTCATTCACTCACTCATTCACTAATTCACTCTTGTTCACTCATTTACTCATAATTCAATCACACTCATAATTCAATCACTTATTCATTCACTCATTCACTAATTCACTCTCCCTCACTCATTTACTCACATAATCACTCATTCATTTTCTCACGTATTCAGTCATCCATTCACTCACTCATTTACTCATGCATTTGGCCACTTACTCCTTCACGTACTCACTCATTCATTCACTCACTCAACACATTACCTCAGTAGCCCCTACATGCAAAGCCCCGTGGCCTACCAGAGCTCTAGGTCATAAAGCAGACAAGACACAAATCAGGAGGCATCTCTAGAAAGGGCCCTTGGAGGGGCACAAAGTGAGTGCCATGGGGGACCTGGTGGACAGTGGGCACCTCCACTGGAGGTGTTAGTGAAGGCTGTGAGGAGAAGAAACAGCCACCAGCACTGGCTATGGCTCTAGACCTTCTCATTCAACGCACACAATGAGGCCAGGTGTCAGTTCAAGATCCCATATTACGGGTGCAATGACTTATTTCCCTGGGTCTCCGCAAAGTAATAAGGAACAGAACTGAAGCTGGAGCTAAGGCTGACTGCAATGTCTTACCAGTATCTGGTGCTAGCGGCACTGCAACAGGGGAAGGCGACAGCAACATTTCTGCAAGGCTGCCTAGGAAGGTTCCACTCCACCTCTGCCTCCAAGACCCAGGGCACACAGAGCAGCCCCTCCTCAAAGCAGGCACTGGACATTCTCTGTCCTCAGATGCGACCCGGGCTATTCCAGCTTCCCTGCTTGGAAACTGTCTGTCCGGTTTCTCTGTATATGTGGGTCTCTAGAGTCCCCAGGAATGAAAGGCCCAGTGGGGCAAGGGAAAGCACCTTCACTTAGCCCTGACTAAGGGTTTAAGGGTTTGTCCAGCAACATGCCCTCTCTTTCTCTCCCTCTTTTTTTTTTTTTTTTTTTTGAGACAGAGTTTCACTCTTGTTGTCCAGGCTGGAGTACAAGGGCACCAAGCCATTCATGAGGGATCCGTCCCCATGACCCACACACCTCCCACTCGGCCCCATCTCCAACGCTGCACATTTCAACATGAGATTTGGTGCCGACAAACATCCAAACCACATGACCCTATCATTATTTTCCAGTTTGGAAATTTCCAGACAAAAACAATCATCACCGATCTATGTCATGTTCACGATTCCTGACTTCTTTTTTATTTTTTGGTGACAGAGTCTTGCTCTGTCGGCCAGGCTGGAGTACGGTGGTACAGTCTCAGCTCACTGCAGCCTCCGCCTCCCAGATTCAAGCAAGGCTCGAACCTCAGCCTCCCAAGTAGCTGAGATTAGCACACCACCATGCCCCGCCAATGTTTCGTACTTCAGTAGAGATGGGGTTTCACCATGTTGGCCAGGCTGGTCTCGAACTCCTGACCTCAGACAATCCACCCACCCAAAGTGCTAGGATCACAGGCATAAGCCACCGCCACACCCAGCCTTTTTGTTTTTTGTTTTTGTTTTTGTTTGTTTATTTGTCGGTTTTTTGGAAACGGGTCTCACTCTGTTGCCCAGTCTGGAGTGCAGTGGTGTGATCACAGCTCACTGGAGCCTTGAATCTCTCAGGCTTAAGTAGAGATGGGATTTCATCATGTTGGCAAGGCTGGTCTTGAACTCCTAACCTCAAGTGATCTGCCCACCTCATCCTCCCAAGTAGCTAGGACTACAGGCCCATGCCACCATACCCAGCTAATTTTTAAATTTTGTTTTGTAGAGATGGGGTCTCATTATATTGCCCAGGCTGGTCTCAAACTCCTGGGCTCAAACAATCCTTCCACCTTGGCCTCCCAAAGTGCTGGAATTACAGGCATGAGTTGTCATGCCTGGCCAATTCCTGACTTCTTTTTTTTTTTGAGACAGGCTTGTTGCCCAGGCTGAAGTACAATGCCGAGATCTCGGCTCCCCGCAACCTCTGCCTCTTGGGTTCAAGCGATTCTCGTGCCTCAGCCTCCTGAGTAGCTGGGACTACAGGCACATGTCTCCATACCTAGCTAATCTTTGTATTTTTTTTTTTAATTTTTGTATTTTTAGTAGAGACGAGGTTTCACTGTGTTAGCCAGGATAGTCTCAATCTTCTGACCTTGTGATCTGCCCGCTTGGGCCTCCCAAAGTGCTGAGATTATAGGCGTGAACAACACCACCGAGCCAATTCCTGACTTCTTACAAAGCCCCTGCCCAAGTGCAGTGTTACTTGACCCATGCATGATGAAATTGATGGGATACCTGTCGTATTAAGAGGCAATTATAGACCAAAGGGAGAATTATGGATCATTGGTGATAAATACATGAAAACCTAACCAAACAAAGACAATTAGTTACTCCAGGAATAACAGAAATGTGCAGGAAAGGAAAAGGATTCCAGGTACCCAAGGAGCTCGGCTGCCCTAGCACTTAGAAAGTTGCGAGAAAGTCAACAGTGAACACAGAGTTAAAACTCTGGGGGGACAGGGGAGGAAAATGCTTGTCATGGGAAGTGGGGGGACATATGAGTAAATGAATGTTGGATCTTTATCTTCCATAATGGCAGGTTCATAACACTAGCTACAAACTATAGCAGTTAAAAGAATTAGCTGGGGCTGGGCGCAGTGGCTTACACCTATAATCTCAGCACTTTGGGAGGCCAAGGCAGGCGGATCACCTGAAGTCAGGAGTTCAGGAGCAACCTAGCCAACATGGTGAAACCTTGTCTCTACTAAAAATACAAAAAAAAAAAAAAAGAAGGCTGGGTACAGTGGCTCATGCCTGTAATACCAACACTTTGGGAGGCTGAGGTGGGCAGATCACTTGAGGTCAGGAGTTCAAGACCAGCCTTGCCAACATGGTGAAATCCCAGCTCTACTAAAAATACAAAAATTAGCCGGGTATGGTGGCAGGAACCTATAATCCCAGTTACTCAGGAGGCTGAGGCATGAGAATTGCTTGAACCCGAAGGTGGAAGTTGCAGTAAGCAGAGATCACACCACTGCACTCCAGCCTGGGTGACAGAGTGAGACTCTCTCAAAAAGAGAGAGAGAGAGAGAGAGAGAGAGAGAATTAGCTGGGGCCAGTTGTGGTGGCTCACATCTGTAATCCCAGCACACTGGGAGGCCAAGGTAGGAAGATTGCTTCAGGCCAGTAGCTTGAGATCAGACTGGACAACATGGCAAGACTTCATTTCTAAAAAAAATTATTCAAAAATTAGATGAGTTTTGCAAGAAAGCCTTATGGTATAAAAAATAAAATTAAAAAAATAAGTAAAAATAAATTAGCTTAGCATGGTGGTGCACACCTGTAGTCCCAGCTATGTGGGAGGCTGAGGTGGGAGGGTCGCTTGAGCCCAAGAGTTAGAGGTTACCATAAAGTATGATCATACTACTGCACTCCAGCCTGGGCAACAGAGGAAGATCCTGTCTCAAAAAAAAAAAAAAAAAAAAAAAAAAAACCCACAAAAAAGATTAGCTGATTAACTGGTTGCTTCTGGGAATTAGGAAATGGTTGGAGAAGGAGGAAGAGTCTGAGACTGCTGTTTTTTGGTAATAGGCCTGTATAACAATTTGGTACCTCAGTACATGTTTACCTTTAATGAAAATAAAATGCAGAGCAAACAAATCAGGAACACATAACTGACAGCAGGCAGACGCAAACCCCAGGCCTCTGACTTGCAGCCAGCGTTCTTCCTGGCCCATCTGTACCCTTGCTCTCCAGCCTTTGTCTTTCCAGACTGGATACTTCTCTCTGCAGCCCTCCATCATTTTAGTTGTCACTTCTGAGCCGGCTTTGTGCCACCAGGTCTTTCTTGAGGTCACAGAACCAGAAACACACAGATTTTTTTTTTTTTTTAAATGGAGCCTCACTCTGTTGCCCAGGCTGGAATGCAGTGGTGCAATCTCAGCTCACTGCAACGTCCACCTCCCAGGTTCAAGCGATTCTCCTGCCTCAGTGTCCTGAGTAGTTGGGATTACGGGAGCCTACCACCATGCCCAGCTATTTTGGCATTTTTAGTAGAGACAGAGTTTCTCCATGTTGGTCAGACTGGTCTCGAACTCCTGACCTCAGGTGATCCACCTGCCTCGACCTCCCAAACTGCTGGGATTACAGGCGTAACCCACCACACCCGGCCGAAACACACAGAATGCTCCAAGCACTCAGTTCTCCTGAGGCCCTGAACAGAGGTGGATCACAGTTCAGGTAAACACCTCCTGAAATTTCCCAGTAATTCTTTTGGTGGTTCTGCTCCCCACTCTCTGAAACCACAGAGTTGCCGCAAACTCTGGGGGCTCCCACCCCATATCCTCGCCTAGACAGCCCTCAACTCAGGCCTAACCAGGGAGCAGATAAGCCAGGAGACCAGGATGCATGCATCTACTTATCCAACATCTGCGCACCTGCTCTGTGCCAAACAGTACCCCAGCCCCCAACAGTTAGATGTTGGCTGTGTGCAGTGGCTCACACTTGGAATCCCAGCACTTTGGGAGGCCAAGGCAGGCAGATCACACGGTTAAGAGATTGAGACCATCCTGGCCAACATAGTGAAACCCTGCCTCTACTAAAAATATAAAAATTAGCTGGGTGTGGTGGCACACCCCCTGTACTCCCAGCCACTCGGGAGGCTGAGGCAGAATTCCTTGAACCCGGGAGGTGGAGGCTACCATGAGCTAAGATCACACCATTGCACTTTAGCCTGGGTGACAGCGTGAGTCTCTGTCTCAAAAAAAAAAAAAAAAGTTAAATGGAGTCTCTCTGAGGCTACTCTGGCTGGAAGGGCTGACACCCACTTCCAAAAAAAAATGAAAGAAGCAGATCTGTGGCTGGTAGCCTACAATCACTTATTAAAGAATTTCTCAGATCCCTGCCAGGTCTAACATTCTCTATGTCAAACAGGCTTAGTCATTTGGGCTACAGGTTTACTGCAATGGCATGTTATTCAGGCACTCCATGGCCTCTGATTTAGTGTCAAAAGTTTTTCTCCTGGCCTGGGCAACATAGCAAGACCTCATCTCTATAAAAGAAAAAATCAAAAAGTAAGCTGGTCACAGCCATGCACGGTGGCTCACACCTGTAATCCCAGCACTTTGGGGAGGCCAAAGTGGGTGGATCACTTGAGGTCAGGAGTTCGAGACCTGCCTGGCCAACATGGTGAAACCCTGTCTCTACTAAAAATAAAAAAGTTAGCCGGGCATGGTGGCGGGTGCCCATAATTCCAGCACTTTGGGAGGCGGAGGCAGTAGGATCACTTGAGGCCAGGAGTTCGAGACCAGCCTGGCCAACATAGTGAGACTCCCGACTCTAAAAAAATTTTCAAAATTAACCAGGCATGGTGGTATGCACATGTAGTCCCAGCTACTTGTGAGGCTGAGTTGGGAGGACTGCTTGAGCCTAGGAGTTTGAGGCTGCAGTGAGCTGTGATTACACCACTGCACTCAGCCTGGGCGACAGAGTGAGACCCTGTCTCTAAAAAATAAAAATAATAAATAGTAATAACTGCACTTTCACAGAATCACCAAGTCTCTAAGTCTCTGGGGCAATCTCATCCAACAACCCTCATTACAGACCCAGACTGAAGACCTACAGAGGGCAGGGACCATGCAGATCAGAGAGAGCCACAGCTTGGAGAAGCAAGGTTTCCTGATTCCTAATCAGTGCTCTGGGAGCTCCTGGCTCCTCTGCAGCCAAACCCAGAATGCTGGGACATTCCAGACCACCGCCATGAGCCTGAGTAAGAATCTGGATGTGGCAGGCCTACCCAGGGGGAAGCACCTATTTACCCCCCACCCCTGCCGGCTCCGCTTCCTGGCTGTAAGCTCTCTTTCCACTGAGACGCCATCATGTTCCTACAGTTGCATTGGGATTTCCCACTTGCCTTTTTTTTTTTTTTTTTT
>NW_016107397.1:1127160-1131030 GCF_001604975.1 Cebus imitator
ACAGAGTCTTACTCTGTCACCAGGCTGAAGTGCAAAGGTGTGATCTCAGCTCATGTAACCTCTGCCTCCCGGGTTCAAGCGATTCTCCTGCCTCAGCCTCCCGAGTAGCTGGGATTATAGACGAGCGCCACCACGCCCAGCTAATTTTTGTATTTAAGTAGAGACAGGGTTTCACCACGTTGGCCACCATGGTCTCGATCTCTTGACCTCTTGATCCACCCACCTCAGCCTCCTAAAGTGCTGGGATTACAGGTGTGAGCCACCGCACCTGGTCCCCACTTGCCTTTTTTTTAATAGACAGCATAGCACTTGATCAAAAAAAAATTTTTTTAAGGTGAAGTAAATTATATCTGTGATCCCTAGACTTGGAATTGCACCAAAGAATTCCATGGCTCAGCAGGAAAAAATGTTTTGAACAGGCTGCTGAATTGTTTTTCCAGGATAAGACTTCTGTGCTTGAGTGCCAGTTGGATCCGCAGCCACGACAAGCACCAATGAAATGATAAGAGTTCCTATAGGTCTGAAAGGGGGCCTGTCTGTGTGAGAGGCATGGGACCCATCAGGCCCTTCTGCCCCAAAGCAGGAGTTACCTGTTATCCCGTATTCGTTTTCTGTCACTGCTGTAATAAATTGCCACAGGTTCAGCAGCTTACAACATCAGCCATTTATTATCTCGCAGTTCTGTAGGTGAGAAGGCAGCAGGTCTCATGGGGCTAAAAATCGAGGCATCAGCAGCCCTGACATCTGTCCTGGAGGTCCTGGGAAAATCCGCTTCCAAATTCAGGTTGTTGGTGGAATCCAAGCCACCATACCCAGCTAATTTTTGTATTTTTAATAGAGGCAGGGTTTCACCATGTTGGTCTTGAACTCCTGACCTCAGGTGATCCACCTGCCTTGGCCTCCCAAAGTGCTGGGATTACAGGTGTGGGCCACCATGCCCAGTCTATTTTTATTTTCTGAGGCCGCATCTCACTCTGTCACCCAGGCTGGAGTGCAGCAACATGATCTAGGCTCACTGCAACCTCTCCCTCCCAGGTTCAAGCAATTCTTCTGCCTCCGCATTCTGAGTAGCTGAGATCACACGCGCATGCCACAATACCTGGCTAATTTTTGTATTTTAGTAGAGATGGAGTTTCACCATGTTGGCCAGGCTGGTCTCGAACTCCTGACCTCAAATGATCCGCCCACCTCAGCCTCCCAAAGTGCTGGGATTACAGGTGTGAGCCACCATGCCCAGCCATCACCACCTAATTTGTTTTGTATTTAACAGACATCCTCAGCCTTAGCTGGGGTAAAGCCCTCTGCTAGATGCTAGGGCAATATAGCAAAGGCTGAATGAGAAATTTAGGGCCTGTGTGCCACTAAGAAAGGTAGACTCAAGACACAAATGAATGGAGGCCACCACTTCAGCACGTGGAATAGCAACCCTCTGACTGTGGCTAATGACAAGGCTCAAGCTCCTGGCTACAGGTTCGGCAGCTCTAGGAGGATGCTGCTTGCAGATGTGCGGTTCATAAGCCAAACACTCCCCAGGTCCAGGGCGGCCTCAGGAACACTTTCGAGGGAATGCTGAATTTGACAGAGACCTCAAAGGGTGCATCAAGAGGGTAAGGGGCAGGCTCTTAGACACTGTCTCGTACTCTGGGGAAGGAGTTCTGTTTTGTTGGTTGTTTTTAGGGGCGGTGTCTCACTCTGTCACCCTGGCTGGAGCACAGTGGTGCGATCATAGCTCACTGCAGCCTCCCTCTCTGGGCTCAAGCGATCCTCCCGCCTCGGCCTTCCAAGTAGCTGGGAATACAGGCACACACCACCACACCTGGCTAGTTAAAAAACTTTTTTTGTAGAGACAGGGTCTCACTATGTTGCTCATGCTGGTCTCAAACTCCTGGCCTCAAGCGATCCTCCTGCCTCAGCCACCCAAAATGGTATGATTACAGGCATGAGTCACCACGCCTAGCTAGGAGTTCTTTTTTTTTTTTTTTTTTTTTGTTTTTTAAAATGTAAAGAAAACTGCACAAAACTGTATTGCTTAATGAATTATCAAAAACCACTACCAAGGCTAGCAGAATGTTAGCAGGGCCTCAGAAACTCCCCTTGCCTACCATCCCAGTCACTAACCTCCCCTGCACCCAGAGGTAACTGCTGCTGGTCTTTTATGAGAATCACTTCCTTTTTCCTTTACAGTTTTACTAGCTAAGCAAGCAAATTGAAGCATACAGAAAATGTCCCTTTGTGTCTGCTTTTTCTTCACTCATCCGTGTTGTTGAATGTAACTAGAGTTTATTTATTTTCATGAGTGTATAGTATTCTGATGAAAGACTGGCGTGGTGGCTCACCCCTGTAATCCTTGCACTTTAAGAGGCCAAGGCAAGTGGATCACCTGAGGTCAGGAATTCAAGACCAACCTGGCTAACATGATGAAACCCCATCTATACTAAAAATACAAAAAGTTAGCTTAGTGTGGTGGTGGGCTCCTGTAATCCCAGCTACTCGGGAGGCTGAGGCAGGAGAATTGCTTGAACCCAGGAGGCGGAGGTTGCAGTGAGCTGAGAGGGCACCACTGCACTCCACCCTGGGTGACAAGAGGGAAACTCCATCTCAAAAAAAAAAAAAAAGAAAGAAAGACTATATTACATATACATCCATCTACTGTTCGTGGGCTTTTGGGGTGTTTCCAGGTTGGGACTATTATAAAGTATAATTATAAATATTCTTCTAAATGTCTGTTGATGCATGTGCTATGCAATTTTTTTCTTTTGGTGGTGGGGGATAGAATCTCACTCTGTTGCCCAGGCTGGAGTGCAGTGGAGCAATCTCAGCTCACTGCAACCTCTGTCTCCCAGATTCAAGTGACTCTCCTGCTTCAGCCTCCCGAGTAGCTGGGATTACAGGCGTGTGCCACCATACCCAGTTATTATTATTATTATTATTTTGTATTTTTAGCAGACAGGGTTTTACCATGTTGGCCAGGCTGGTATTGAACTCCTGACCTCAATTGATCTGCCTGCCTCGGCATCCCAAATTGCTGAGATTGCAGGCGTGAGCCACCGCGCCTGGCAGTGTTACGCATTTCTGTTGGATATATAACTAGCAGTGGTATGGCTAAATTACTGGGTATGCCTGTCTTTAATTTTAGCATAGCACTAGACTGTTATCCGATGTGGTTGCCCCAGTTTACAGTCCCACCTGCAGTGCCCGGGCATTTTTTTTTTTTTTTTTGAGACAGAGTCTCTTTCTGTCGGCCAAGCTGGAGTACACTAGCACAATCTCGGATCATTGCAACCTCCATCTCCTAGGATCAAGCAATTCTTCTGCCTCAGCCTCCCAAGTAGTTGGGACTACAGGCACGTGCCACCACACCAGGCTAATTTTTGTATTTTTAGTAGAGACAGGGTTTCACCATATTGGCCAGGCTGGTCTCGAACTCCTGACCTCAGGTGATTCATCCCCCTCAGCCTCCCAAAGCACTGGGATTACAGGTGTGAGGCACCGTGCCCAGCCAGTATCTCATTAAAAGTTAATTTGCATTTTCCTGATTGCTAATGAAGCTGCACACCTTTTCATAGGTTTATTGGCCATTTGTTTATCCCCTTTCATTAAGTATCTCCTGCTTATTTCTTTTATTGTTTGTCTTTTTGTTTGTTTTTGAGATAGGGTCTCACTCTGTTACCCAGGCTGGAGTGCAGTGCGGTGATCATGGCTCACTGCAGCCATGACCTCCCCAGGCCCACGGCCTGAGTCTCCTGGGGCCGAGTAGCTGGGACTATAGGCACATGCCTAGCTAACTTTTTGTATTTTTTGTACCCTTCGTTTTTTGCCATGTTGCCGAGGCTGGTCTTGAACTTCTGGGCTCAAGGAATGCACCCACCT
>NW_016107397.1:1131740-1144365 GCF_001604975.1 Cebus imitator
AAAAAAAAAAAAAGAAAAAGACTTAGCAAAATAAACGTCTGTACCTTTTCTAAGTCAGACATGTCCAAGCCACTGTCCTGGCTTCCGTGTTAAAGGGAGATACAGAAAGAAAGTATAAAATGTGGCGCCAGACACGCCAGGTTCAAACCTCAGTTCTGCCACTTCCTGAGTGCTCTCAAGTCTTTTAATCTCTCTGAGCCTCAGTGTCTGTACTTGAAAACTGACCACAACCATCTACTGCATGCTTGCCCTGTGGCTTCAGAGGGGTAATTCGTCAACCTGCCTTTAAACTACAGTGTTAGTTGTTAAACACAAGCCGTAGCCACACGGCTTCCTGAGCTGTCTTGTGGCAGTATTCACAGAGGCAGCAGCAGCGACCTTTCCGATCCAAGAAAAGATGTCATTCTCCCTTCCTCTGAGCCAGTGGATACCTTAAATCACGGTCCCTCTCCCCTCACAAGTCCTGCCTACAAGTTGGGAACAGAGCTCCTCCCTGCCTGCCCAGGCAGGAAAACAGGAAACAGCCACCACCCTGCCAGGAGGTGGGGCTGACAAGTTCTCTTTCCAGGTGGCCATCTCTCCAGGTCATCAACCCTCCTTGATGCCGGAGGAGAGCTGGCCGCCAGCCCACTTCGAACGCTGTGCCCACTGCCACACCCCTGTCTCCGCCACATCTCGCCTTGAGGTAGTGGAATAAGCGGGCCAGTGAACGGGAAGCACAAAGCAGTCTTCATCAGTGCCCTGTAGAAGTACAAGATGGGAAACCCTTTCGGTGCCCAAGTTGGGCAGGGAATCTGCTGTCCTGGGCCATAGGGACACACCCATCCTTCTTAAGGTTTAACACCAACCCTTTCTTTTTATTTTTCCATTTTCTTTTTCAGAGATGGGGGTCTTGCTACATTGCCCAGGCTGCTCTCAAACTCCTGGCCTCAAATGATCCTCCTGCCTCAGCCTCTCAAAGTGCTGGGTTTACAGGAGTGAGCCACCATGCCCGGCCTACACCAGCGTTTTATGTTCGTTTGGGTTTGGCTTTATAGACATCCTATTTTTTGCTTTTGTTTTTTGGAGACAGAGTCTTACTCTGTTGCCCCGGCTGGAGTGCAGTGGTGTAATTCCAGCTCACTGCAACCTCCGCCTCCTGGGTTCAAGCAATTTTCCTGCCTCAGCCTCCCAAGTAGCTGGGAGTTAGGTGCATGCCACCAAACTTGGCTAATTTTTGTATTTTTAGTAGAGATGGTGTTTTCCCATGTTGGCCAGGCTGGTCTCAAACTCCTGACTTCAAGTGGTCCTCCCATCTCAGCCTCCCAAAGTGGGTTTTGTAGATATCTTGTTACAGCAATGCACCGGCCTTTGAAGAGCCCTGGGCCCTGGTACCTGTTCCTCATTCCACATACCGGGGTATTTGAAACTCCTTTCAAGAGAGCAGCTGAGAGCTCAGTAGAAATGCATGTCCTTAGTTCACAATGTGAAAGCAGCTTACAGAAGTTTTATAAGCTAAAATATTTTTGAGCTGGAAGGACCCACCAAAATCTTTTCCAACCTCCTCATTTTGAAACAAGAAGTTCAGTAGCAGAGCCAGCTTTTCTCGCTCCCCAGAGAGGGTCCTCATATTACTCGGGATTCGCTCTTACGTCCCTCGTGCCCTGTGGCAAACACCAGCACCTGCGTACAGACCACTGCCAGTCAGCCACATCCAGGTGCCCAAGGCACTACCAGTCTCTCTCCCTTCCTGGGAACATCTTCTAGCTCGGCAAGTCCCACCTTAATCAGAAAGAAGCCCTGGGAAGGCCAAAACCATGTTTTAGGAACACTTATAAAGTGTTCTTGCCAGGCGGGGTGGCTCACGCCTGTAAATTCCAGCATTTTGGGAGGCAGAGGCGGGTGGATCATTTGAGGTCAGGAGTTCGAGACCAGCCTGACCAACGTGGTGAAACCCATCTCTACTAAATACAAAAAAAAAAAAAAAAAAAAAAAAAAAAAAAAAAAAAAAGCCAGGTGTACTGGGGCACACCTGTAGTCCCAGCTATTTGGGAGGCTGAGGCAGAAGAATCGCTCGAACCCGGGAGTCAGAGATTTCAGTGAGCCGAGATCATGCCACTGCACTCCAGCCTGGGCAACTAGCGAGACTCTATCTCGAAAAATCAAACAAACAAACAAAAAATAAAATAAAGTATTCTCAACTTTGCAGACACTCAAGTAATCGATCTTCAGCCCTAATTCTGTTTCTAGACCCCAGAGGCTCTGAGTCCATAGGTTCTACAGGGAACCTCCCAGGGAGCCAGCTAGGCAGGGGGTTGTGTGGCACCTTGGGTGCACATGCCTGGCACACAGGACAGGCACTTGGGAAGAATTAATCACTGCAGAAATCAGAGACAGAGGGAGAGTCTCCAAAATTTGTAAGGGAAAAATCCTCTGCAAGTGGGGGCCTGCCCACGGCACCCAGATCTTCCAACCATTCTTTGTTCGCACATTTGGCAAACAGGAATGGAGCCTGCCTCGTGCTAGGGCCTACACTGGGCACCGAGACCCAGATCCTACCCCAGGGAATTTCCAGTCTGGAAGGGAAGCTGAGATGTGGGCTTGAATGAATGTGAGAACATATGGTGGCTGAGGGCCCTGGCTCACCTGACTACATGATCCGGCTGCTGTCTAGTGGAGGGATGTGGTGTATGTTAAGGCTGAAAAACGATGGGGCCAGGCATGGTGGCTCACGCCTGCAATCCCAGCACCTTGGGAGGCCAAGGCGGGCGGATCACTTGAGGTCAGGGGTTCGAGACTAGCCTGGCCAACATGGCAAAACCCCTATTTCCACTGAAAATACAAAAATTAGGGGCTGGGTACAGTGGCTCACACCTGTAATCCCAGTACTTTGGGAGGCCAAGGCGAGCAGATCACAAGGTCAAGAGATTGAAACCATCCTGGCCAATATGGTAAAACCGTCTCTACTAAAAATACAAAAATTAGCTGGGTGTGATGGCATGCACCTGTAGTCCCAGCTACTCGGGAGGCTGAGGCAGGAGAATTAATTGAACACGGGAGGCGGAGGTCTCAGTAAACCAAGATCATGCCATTGCACTCTGCCTTGGCAAGACAGCGAGACTCCATCACAAAAAATAAATAAATAAAATAATAAATAATAGATAAATAATTAGGTGTGGTGGTGCACACCTATAGTCCCAGCTACTTGGGAGGCTGAGGCAGGAGAATTAATTGAACACGGGAGGCGGAGGTCTCAGTAAACCAAGATCATGCCATTGCACTCTGCCTTGGCAAGACAGCGAGACTCCATCACAAAAAATAAATAAATAAAATAATAAATAATAGATAAATAATTAGGTGTGGTGGTGCACACCTATAGTCCCAGCTACTTGGGAGGCTGAGGCAGGAGAATCGCTTGAACCCAGGAGGTGGAGGTTGCAGTGCACTGAGATGGCGACACTGCACTCCAGCCTGGGGGACACAGTGACACTCTGTCTCAAAGAAAACAAACAAAAAAAGGACAGGGACCAGGGACCCTGATGGTGCCACATCAGGCAGGGTCTCAGGGGAGGTAGCAAAAGTTTTTGAAAAACGCCAGTTATAAAAGCAGTTGTTGGTGAGGGGGGAGTGCAGGGTTTGGAAGTGGGCAGAAAACTCCCCGTGGGGTACTATCCCCACTACCTAGGTGATGGGATCATTCATACACCAGGCCTCAACGACATGTGGTTTACCCATGTAACAAGCCTGCGCACATATGCTCTGAAACTTAAATTTGAGAAAAAAAAAAAAAAGATGCAGAGGACACAGTAAACAAACAAACACACATACACAAAATTCTAACAAGCGAATAAAAATAGAAACTAGAACAGAAAAAAAAAAAAAAAGCATTGTTTGACCAAGTGCAGTGGCTCATGTCTACAGTCCCAGCAATTTGGGAGGCTGAAGCAGGAGGATCGCCTGAGGCCAAATGTTTGAGACGAGCCTGGGCAATATAGTGAGATCATGTCTCTACAAAAGAAAAATTTTTAATTAACTGGGTGTGGCAGCACGTGCCTGTAGTCCCAGCTACTCAGGAGGCTGAGGTGGGAGGATTGCTTGAGCCCAAGAGTTTGAGGCTGCAGTGAGGTATGATCGCATCACTGCATTCCAGCCTGGGAAACATAGCAAGACCCTATCTCTTAAAAAACAAGAATGATGGGCACAGTGGCTCATGCCTGTAATATCAGCACTATGGGAGGCTGAGGCAGGCAGATCATCTGAGGTCAGGAGTTCAAGACCAGCCTGGCCAACATGGCGAATCCCCATCTCTATTAAAAGTATAAAACTTAGCCAGGCGTGGTGGCAGGCGCCCATAATTCCAGCTACTCAGGAGGCTGAGGCAGGAGAATCACTTTAACCCAGAAGGCAGAGTTTGCAGTGACCCAAGATCGTGACACTGCACTCCAGCCTGGGCAACAAGAGGAGACTTCATCCCTGGAAAAAAAAAAAAAAAAAAGCAGCGTTGGATTTGAGGGATACTGTGTCCAAGATAGACGATTTAGTAGGCAGGCGGGATGATAAAAATCCAGGCAAGAGGTAATAAGAACAGGAAATGCAAGAAATGCAGGATGAGTGGGCGAGAGGAAACTCACAGAGGCTCTAAAGAGAGAATGGCTGTGAGGGCTGGAAGGAGGGAGGGCTCAGAATTGACGCCAGAGACAAGGCGGTGACCATTGCCCTGCCATGGGGCTTCCCGAGGCGGTACAGATGTCCAGTGGGAAGTGGTCACTCACGCTGGGAAGTCAGGAGGGAGATGAGGGAGTCAGTGTCACAGAAGTGAGAACAGAAACCATGAGATGGAGGTGAGGGCAAAGGAAGTGGACAGGTGGTAAAAGAGAAGTGGGGTGAGGACAGTGCCTTGGGGACCCCAAGCGTCAAAGGGAGGAAGGAGGAAGAGAGCAGAGGGTGCCAGGCAGCGACAGAGAGACAGATAGAGGGCATAGCTACCAACGCCTAAAGCCTCAATTTCCTCCTCTGTAAAATAAGAATTTTTTTTTTTTTGAGATGGAATTTTGCTCTCGCTGACCAGGCTGGAGTGCAGTGGCACGATCTTGGCTCACCACAATCTCCGCCTCTCAGGCTCAAGTGATTCTCCTGCCTCAGCCTCCCGAGTAGCTGGGACTACAGGCATGCACCACTACGCCTGAGCTAAAATAGGGATTATAATTCATACATATGTTGCAAAGACTGAGGATAGCTCATGTAAGGCCTTTACCACCTGCACACAGTATGTGGGCAGTAAATTTTTTTTTTAGACAGGATCTTGCTCTATTGCCTAGGCTGGACTGCAGTGGTGTGATCTCGGCTCACTGCAACCTCCCATGTTCAAGCAATGCTCCTGCCTCAGCCTCCTGAGTAGCTGGGATTACAGGTGCCTGCCACCACACCTGGCTAACTTTTGTATTTTTAGTAGAGACGGGTTTTCACTAGGTTGGCCAGGCTGGTCTCGAACTCCTGACCTCAGGTGATCCGCCTGCGCTAGCCTCCCAAAGTGCTGGGATTACAGGCGTGAGCCACCATGCACGGCCAGTAAATGTTAGCTATTATCATTACCATCACTGGGAAGAAACTCAGGACAGTACAAAACCAGCGACCAAAAGAAAGCTCTTAACTTCCTTCTTTCGTTTTTCAATACCCACTAAGGGAGCAAGGTGCGGGAGACAGGAGGGCACAGAACTTTAAGAAGCCAGCTCTGGGCTGAGCGTGGTAGCTCACACCTATAATCCCAGCGCTTTGGGAGGCCAGTGCAGGTGGATCACTTAAGGTCAGGAGTTTGAGGCCAGACTGACCAACATGGTGAAACCCTGTCTCTACTAAAAATACAAAAATTAGCCAGGCATGATGGCAGGCACCTGTAATCCCAGCTGCTCCAGAGGCTGAGGTGAGAGAATCACTTGAATCCAGGAGACCAGAGGGAGGTTGCAGTGAGCCAAGATGGCACCACTGCACTCCAGCCTTGGTGACGGAGGGACACTCCATCTCAAAAAAAAATAAAATAAATAGACACCAGCTCTGATTGCCAAGTAAATGGAAAAACGAGGTTTACATGTAGCTCTCTCTTCAAGAAGACACCTGCTCAGACTTCAGGCAAGGCGTGACATCTGTGTGCACTGCTCCACAAGCAGGAGGGGAAGGAGTAGGTCCCAGGCCCGGGGTGCTACAGAGCCTGGCTCTGGGCATTGGCATTTCCCAAGAGCAAACCTAAGACACAGATGCTTCTTACCTGCAGGAGGCCTAGTGCCATCTTGGTTTTCTGAGAATAACTGGAACCAACTGAGCCACCCAAAGTCCATGGGATGCCAGGGGTGTGGGAATCCATCCGGACCCACGGTCACCATCTTGACTGCACATGAGAACTACCTGTGACTTTGCAAACTATCAGTGATCACCCTAGACCAATGACACAGAGTCCTTATGCAGGGGGCCCAGAGAAACAGTATTTTATTTTATTTTTATTTATTTATTTATTTTTGAGATGGAATCTCGCACTGTTGACCAGGCTGGAGTGCAGTGGCGCGATCTCGGCTCACTGCAATCTCCACCTCCTGGGTTCAAGCAATTCTCCTGCCTCAGCCTCCCGAGTAGGTGGAATTAGAGGCCTGCACCACCACACTCAGTTAATTTTTTAATATTTTTAGTGGAAATGGGATTTCACCATGTTGGCCAGGATGGTCTTGATCTCCTGACCTCATGATCCGTCCACCTTGGCCTCCCAAAGTGCTGGGATTACAGGTGTGAGCCACCACGCCCGGCCCCCCATATTTTATTTTTTATTTATTTATTTATTTTAAGATGGGGTTTCACCATGTTGGCCAGGCTGGTCTTGACCTCCTGACCTGAGGTGATCCACCCACCTCAGCCTCCCAAGGTGCTAGGATTACAGGTGTGAGCCACCACACCCGGCTCCAGTATCTTATTTTTCAAAGAGCTCTCCAGCCAGGGTTGAGAACCACAGATCCTTCTAGCCCAGCCCTAAAATTTTTCAACTGCTGAACTAAGGCTGAGTATCTGCTGAAGATCTTGAGCAAGAGGGCAGAGGCACCCACAACGTTAAACACGAGAAAAAGGACTTTGCCATTTGGTTGTGAAGACCTGCCTTCTCTCTTGGTTTACTCGCTGTGTGACCTTGGACAAGTCACTCAGCCTCTCTGAGCCTGAGATATTAAACGGAAATAATGGATATAAATCATCCTGCATGTTTCTAGTAGCCAGCAGGACCTCGATAAATATTTGTTTCTGTCTCTTCCTCTCTAGGATCCAAGGCTCTTCTCAATGCAGGATGGGTTAAGATCCTTTGCTCCAACGAATGTACCACCCACAGATTTTTTTGTTTGTTTCTGGCTCTATGTTTGTTTGTTTGTTACAGGGTCTTGCTCTGTCATCCAGGCTGGAGTGCAGGGGTGCCATCACGGCTCACTGCAGCCTCAACTGCCTGACCTTAAGCAATTGTCCTGCCTCAGCCTCCCGAGTAGCTAGTACCACAGGGAGCACCACTATGCCCAGCTAATTATTTTATTTTGTTTTATTTTATTTTTGAGACAGTCTCCCTCTGTCGCCCAGGCTGGAATGCGTGATCTCAGTTCACCGCAACCTCAGCCTTCCAGGTTCAAGCAATTCTCCGGACTCAGCCTCCCACCACCACTTCCAGCTAATTTTTGTATTTTTAGTAGAGACGGGGTTTAACCATGTTAGTCAGGCTGGCCTTGAACTCCAGACTTCATGATCCGCCCACCTCGGCCTACCAAAGTGCTGGGATTACAGGTGTGAGCCACCATACCCGGCCCTGTTTTAGATTTTATTTTATTTTAGAGACAGGGTCTCTCTATGTTGCCCAGGCTGGTCTCAAACTCCTGGGCTCAAGCAATCCTTCCGCCTCAGCCTCCCAAAGTGCTGGATTATAAACATGAGCCGCTGTGCCCAGCTCACCCAAAGAGATTGTGACTCTAAAGGTCTGTTCCCTCCTCTGTCTTTTCCTCTAATCCCAGAACTCACAGAGTACTGGTGCTCAAACGTCAGCATGCACAGACTACCTGGGGCTCTGGTGAAAACAACATGCCCTGATTCAGTAGTTCTGGGTGGTGCCCGACTTCCTAATGGCCCTGGTGATGCTGATGTTTTGGGGCCAGACCACATCGAGCACCAAGGCTTGTCTCAGAGCCGCACCGTGGCCAGTCCGCCTCCCAGCTGACTCACGAGCCCCCCTGGAAACGGTCTCTCTATCTTACTCATCTCTGTGTCTCCTTCACGGTATGTGCTCACTAAACGGATGTTGGAGAAATAAACAAACCATGGAGAAAACCATTTTCCAGCTAAGTAAAAACAGACAGGGTATTTCATTTGCCCTGTGATTGGCAGCCCTCCTGGCTGATTCCAGAATCGCCCTCTTGGCCGGCGGGAGGACAGTGTGGTAGAATGGGCCCGATGCTTGGAACCTGGAGTCCTGGCTTTGAGTCCTGGCCCTTCCACACACCCGTGGGATGACCCTGGGCAAGTTACCAAGCTCTTTGAGTCACGATGTCCTCATCCATAAAATGAAAATGATAATGACTGACCACCGTGTGGTCCCAATGACGGCTAGGAACATGCTTTATAAACTGTAAAGTACTCCTGATAAGGTCTCCTTATTACATCTGGGTTTTTTTTCTTTTTTTTTTTTTTTGAGGGCAGGAAGTGCTTTTCACTTCCCTACAGCTGGAAGGTGGCTTGTGATGGACTGGGTGGGGAGCACACAAAGGGTCTGGCTGAAGATGCCGACAGCGGCTGGGCCATCAGGCAGGTCAGTGGTGCCTACTCTGGCAGTGACTGTGACCAGGTGAAACGTCAGGACGGTGCCAGGAGAGTTGAGGAGGCAAGGCTTCCTGGAGGAGGCTGACAGGAGTAGGTATGTAAGCTGCTCTGAGGGTACAGACTCCAGGACAGAAGGCAGGCGGTGCAGTGAGAGTCCTCGGATACCCATGCCATCTGGCTCTACACTGGGTATGTGGGATGCAAGGCTAGGCCAAGAGCCAACTTGGAACATTAGGAGAAAACATCAAGTAATTACAGGCCGGGGACGGCGGCTCACACCTGCAATCCCAACACTTTGGGAAGCCAAGGCGGGAGGACTGTCTGAGCCCAGGAGCTCAACATAGCGAGACTCTATCTCTACAAAAAAACATTTAGGCTGGGCACAGTGGCTCACACCTGCAATCCCAGCACTTTGGGAGGCTGAGGCAGGCGGATCACCTGAGGTCAGGAGCTCAAGACCTGCCTGGCCAACAAGGTGAGACCACTGTCTCTACTAAAAATAAAAAAAAAATTAGCCAGGCGTGGTGGCACAGGTCTGTAATCCCAGCTTCCTGGGAGGCTAAGGCAGGAGAATCGCTTGAACCTGGGAGATGGAGGTTGTAGTGAGCGAGATCGGACCACTGCACTCCAACATGGGCAACAGAGTGAGACTGTCTCACAAAATAAATAAGTAAATTTTAAAGATCAGCTAAGCATGCAGGCATGCTCCTGTAGTCCCAGCTACTCAGGAGGCTAAGGCGGGAGGATCACTTGAGCCCAGGAGTCTGAGGCAAAAGTGAGCCATGACCATGCCACTGCACTCCAGACTGAACAATAGAGCAAGACCATCTTTTAAAAAATAAAGAAAGAAAGAAGTTATTAATATCTTCTGTAGCCCAGGCTGAGCTGTCCACCCAGGCCCAGAGTTCCCTTGCTGGCCCCATTCACCACTAACCATGAGCTTCAGGATGTAGGCAAGAGCAAGACACAGACCTGCCCTCAATAAGCTCAGCATTCACTGGGGGCCATGGAGAGAAATGACCTAGCACAAGGTCACAGGAGCTAGGAGAGGTCACCAGCCCTGCTATAGTTCAGAGGAGGGAGTGGCCAATTTTGCCCTTCTCTCTACTCCAGCCAATGAGTCTTGGCTGCACCCACTGAGAAGCTTTTCTGCCCAGTCTAGATGTTTCTTTATTTATGTTCCTCTTGCACTGGAATGCCCTATCCCCTCATCCACCCAGCAAGCACTAACTCATGCTAAAAGATGTGGTTCAGTCCTCAGGGAGAGCTCCAACCCCAAAGCCTGTGCTTCATCCACGTGCACTTGGTAATTACCATATTACCTGGTACCTGGTACTGCTTCTATCCCCCGAAGGAAGAATTAACCATAGCCTGTATGATTCCTCGCTCTTCCGCTGTCTCGGGTTCGTCTTCCCAGTCAGATTATAACAATAATCACTGGGCCGGGCGCCGTGGCTCACGCCTATAATCCCAGCACTTTGGGTGGCCGAGGCGGGCAGATCACCTGAGGTCAGGAGATTGAGACCAGCCTGGCCAACATGGCGAAACCCTGTCTCTACTAAAAATACAAAAATTAGCCAGGCACAGTGGCAGGCACCTGTGGTGCCAGCTACTCGGGAGGCTGAGGCAGGAGAATTGCTTGAACCCGGGAGGCAGAGGTTGTAATGAGTCAAGATTGTGCCATTGCACTCCAGCCTGGACGACAGAGTGAGACTGTCTCAAAAANAAAAAAAAAAAAAAAAAAAAATCACTGAACTAGCGCTCCACAGTTTACAAAATGCCTCCATGCATATTGTTTAATTTAATCCCCACAATAAATCTGCCAGATAAGTATTATCTTTATTTAACCATAAGGAAACGGAGGCTTAGAAAGGTTAGACAATGTCCCTGAGGCCATATGGCCTATATACATGCCCAACTGTAAGACTCAAATGCCTTCTAGCTCCAGTGCCAGCATCTGCTCAGTGCTCGGAGGCAGCCCAAGCCAGTAGCGAAAGGTTGGGACCACTTCCAGCTGTGTGACTTCTGGTGAGTTACTTAACCTCTCTGTGCCTCGATTTTCCTGAGAGTAAAATATGGTTAATTGACACCCACCTCGTCCGTTCTTGTCAAGATTTAAAAAGATAATACAATGAACTCCTTAGAAGGATGTCAAATACAATAATTAGTTAGTTATTATTATACCTTGGCTGATTCTCACGGTCTCTTAACTCATTAAGTTTTTTAGAATTCATTTTTATATCTCATAATACATTTTCCCCTTTGCTTACCAAGCTCCGCAACCTCATAATTCATTTGATAGGTAGTCATTAAACAAAATAATTTTTTGCAGATTGACTAATGATGGGTTTCAGGGCTGTTCTTTTCTTTCTTTTCTTTTTTGAGATGGGGTCTCACTTTGTTGCCCAGGCTGGAGTGCAGTGGCACAATCTTTGCTCACTGCAGCCTCAGCCTCCTGGGCTCGAGCAATTCTCCCACCTCAGTCCCTGAAGTTGCTGGGACAACAGGCACACGCCACCCGTTCCTGCTAATTTTATTTTTTGTAGAGATGGGGTCTTACTGTGTTGTCTGGGTTTGTTCTTTTTCATTACTCTCCTACTCCCCTAAAGAGTTTCAACACCAGTGCAGTGGCTCACACCTGAAATCCCAGCACTTTGGGAGGCTGAGATGGGAAGATCGCTTGAGGCTAGGAGTTCAAGATCAGCTTGGGCACACACAGTGACATCCCCATCTCCAAAATAAAAAGATAAAAATAAGAGTTTCTACATCAGAAAAATTCTTTTTCTGCTCTACTCTACGTCATCCCTACTCACCTCACTGTCAAATCTGGCCAGTCACAAATGTCCCACAGAATATAAAACACCAGAAAACACTGACCTAGACTATCCCATTGGGCTGTCCCTGGATGGCAAGAAAACACGCCACTCAGGGGTGGAAACTTTCACAAACCTAATTTCTATCACTATTATGGGTCAAAGTCTTATGCATATTTCTCTTGCTCTAGTTTTTACTTATTGAGACTCTAGAAGAAACGGGTTGTTATAAAATAATACCTATTTATTTATTCTGAGATGGAGTCTAGCTCTGTCGTTCAGGCTGGAGTGCAGTGGCACAATCTCAGCTCACTGCAACCTCCACCTCCCGGGTTCAAGCCATTCTCCTGCCTCAGCCTCCCAAGTAGCTGGGACTACAGGTGCTCGCCACCACGTCCAGCTAATTTTTGTATTTTTAGTAGAGACAGGGTTTCACTGTGTTGGCCAAGCTGGTCTCGAACTCCTGACTGTGATCCACCCACCTTGGCCTCCCAAAGTGCTGGGATTACAAGCTTGAGCCCCTGTGCCTGGCCTATTTATTTTCTTACTTCATTTATTTAAAGACAGCAACAATAGGCTGGGTGCCATGGGTCATGCCTATAGTCCCAGCACTTTGGAAGGCAGAAGCAGGAGGACCACTAGAGGCCAGGAGTTTGAGACCAATTTGGGCAACACAGTGAGACCCCATCTCTACAAAACTATAAAAATAAAAGGAATATACACACTGTTTCATGGAGCAAGAAGCCTCATATGACCAGGCAGCTAGCAGACGTACTAACATCCAAGACCTACAGAAAACTTCCTTCTTTTCAGGGGTCCAGTCCATGAAACCAGAGAACAAGCCTCAAACCCAGCTGGATCCTGGGAGGCAGAAGTGAAATGAATGACCATCTGCTACTTCCCTCCTGGGGTAGGATCACCAAGTAAGGGAGACCCCCTGCCTCACACCATTCAGACACACCTGCGTGGGGCAACCTTCTTTTCTCCTTTTTTTTTTTTTTTTTTTT
>NW_016107397.1:1144535-1148691 GCF_001604975.1 Cebus imitator
AGATACAGGGTCTCCTTTTGTCACCCAGGCTGGAGTGGCACAATCATAGCTCACTGCAGCCTCAAGCTCCTGGGCTCAACCTCCTGCCTCAGCCTCTCGAATAGTTGGGACTACAGGCATACGCCAACACTAGGTTAATTAAAAAAAATTTTTTTAAATAGAGGCAGGATCTCACCGTGTTGCCCAGGTTCATCTCAAACTCCTGGGCTCAAGTAATCCTCCCATCTTGGCCTCCCAAAGTGCAGGGATTACAGGTGTGAGCTACTGTACCCAGCCTATTATTTTATTTTTTGTAGAGACACGGTCTCACTATGTTGCCCCAGTGTGGGGTAGGGCAGCTCAGGCAAAGATTTTCAGAATAAGAAGAGGATGAAGTTCTCTGGGGGTGGAAAGGTTTATTCTTTTTTTGTTTGTTTTTGTTTTTTCGAGGCGGAGTTTTGCTCTTGTTGCCCAGGCTGGAGTGCAGTGGTGTAATCTCAGCTTACTGCACCCTTCAACTCCCAGGTTCAAGGAACTTTCCTGCCCCAGCCTACCAAATAGCTGGGATTACAGTCGTCCGCCGGCTAAGTTTTTGTATTTTTAGTAGAGACGGGGTTTCACCATGTTAGCCAGGCTGGTCTCGAACTCCGAACCTCAGGTGATCCACCAGCCTAGACCTCCCAAAGTACTGGGATTACAGGTGTGAGGTATCGCGCTCCGACAAAAGCTTTATTGTTTGAAAGATGCCATATACAGAACCCTCAGTCAGATTCTCACATCTTTTCTAACTGAAATCCCAAAGCACTTTCCCTCCAACTGTGTCTGGGGGAAGTATTCCTTACACAACACATCAGGGGACCACTGCCAGAGCAGTGGGGGACCCAACTGGATCTTCAAAGGTTCCACTCTGAGCGCAAGAGTGTACAACAATCTGCCCCTCCAACACTGGCACTGGGATTAAAAGAAGCGTTGTGCTCTTTGAAATGGATTTTACATACAAATGAACGGATGAACACCATCAACATGTCAGCTTAATTCAGTCCAATCAATACACCAGGCATTAAAAACTCGGAGGTAAAAATGGATTGTGGCTTTTTGTTGATGACACTGAGGAATTTTGGCCCCGAGCCCTGGTCAGGCAGGACAAATAGGGCAGTCTGCCTAGTAGCTGTCAGGCACATCTTGGCGGATAAAATCAAGACCCCAAGTCAGGGCTGGGGCACCATGGAGCACAGCAGTCTCCACTTTTGCCCCCAAAGTCATTTTCCCAGCTTGACCACACTTTGCATTTCCTGCATTCCTTTTCCCTGCCCCAACCCCTTCGTCCCAGCCTCAGAGCTGACAGCTGGGGCTGGCCAGAGCCAAGCAAGAGGCAACGAGAACGGGGGATGCTAAGGGGTGCAGGTTGGAAGGGGATGTCAGTGTAACCAAGAAGTGATCGGAGGGGAGGAGAGGTCCCTTCACCCTTCACATTCCCAGTCCGGCGCCCCCACTCTCCGCCCCCACACTTGAGTCTCCTAGTGGCTCCTGTGAGCTTCCGCTGTTTAGGGGCACCCTTTCCATTCTGCCTCTTTTCAGTTCCTTCCCCCCTCACCTCCCCTTGGGACCCCTGCCGGGTCCCCAGGCGATCAGGCTCCGCTTGGCCGCACGCATCCTGCCTTCTCCTCCAAGCCCGCCCCTGACCCTCCTGCCCTTCTCCCCAGGTCAGCTGGGATACCCTGGGGTCCCCGACATTCCTGGGATCGCCCAGATCTGCACGCCAATGTCCCCGCTCACGACCCCCTCGCTCCGTCCTCAACTGGGGCCTGCAAGACTTCTATTCCCTTCAAAGCCCCTCCTGGACACCGCGTCCCTCAGGGTTCCCCAGGGATGCCCCGGGGGTCCCCCGTCCTCACCTGAGTCCGCTCGAAGCTCTCGCGCTCCGCCGCCTCCAGCCCGGCGCCGACCCCGCGCCGGCTCAGCACCTTGGGCAGCGGGTTAGGCACCTGCTTCATAGAGCTGGCCATCCGATCCATGTCGCCGCGAGGAGCCGAGTCTGGGGCCCTCGGCCGCCCCGGGATCCCCACGGCGCCGCCCGCCCCGCCCTACCCGCGGGGATCCGGCGTTAACGGGACGGCTCCCGCCCGCCATTGGCTGTGAGTTCTGCCAGTCTTCCTGAAACCCCGCCCCTTGCCGAAAGGCTTTCCCGCCCGCCCCCGCCCCATCAGGAGCCCCTCTGCTGGGTCAGCCCCGACTGGCCCCTCGGGGCCTCGAGGCGCGCAGTGACTGGTCTGGAGTGCTGTCAGTCACCGGGGCAGCGCCGTTCTCGGTGAGGCCGGGGCGGGGCCTGGACGGGGCGGGGCCTGAACGGGGCGGGGCCCGGGGACGGGCTGCCCTGATATGCCCTCGCTCGCCCCGTCCCCGCCCGCGCGCCACCCTCTCCTCCCCCCGCCCGCAGTCCCCGCGCGCCCAGGGCGGGCTGCCCTCCGCCGAGCGCCGCCCACTGCCCTGGCTGCTCCTGCTGGGGGTGCCCCGCGAGGGCCCGGGGTGGTAGGCGGGGATCGCGCGGGCTGGGAAGTGGGGCCTCCCCCGGGGGAATCCCAGCCTGTCTGCGAATAGCTCGTTAGCTCCTTCCGGGCCTGGGACCAGGGAGCGCCGGACCAGCTCCGCGGCCGCAGCCGCGAGAACGCAGCCCCGCAGGCTGGCGCAGCGTGGGCGCCTGGCCGGACCCGGCCTCAGTGGGTAGCCGCCTCCACCCAGCCCCCAGGCTTCCCATCCTGCTCCTCCTCATCCTGCCCCTGCCCATTCTGCCCCTGCCCATGCCTTCTGCAAGGATCGCAGAGCCCAGGTCCCGGAGCTCAGGGCTGAGTCCGCGGGCACCTCCCGGGACCTCCCTTCCAAACCTCATCAAATGAATCCGTCAGAACTTATTTGTTGGTAGAAACCCCTACAGACACTTTCTGTTTATCTTAGGCTCAGGCGCGCATCCCATCCTGCTCAGACGTCAGCCAGGGTACCAGCAAGCAGAGAGAAGTGTGATGCTTAGCAGAGACGCTGGAGAAAGTTAAAGTTTTTGGTTAAATTCCAATTTAGGTATTTTTGTTTGTTTTCATTTGGAGTCAGAATCTCCCTCTGTCGCCCAGGCTGGAGTGCAGATCATAACACATTGTGGCCTTGAGCTCCTGGGCCCTAGCGATTTTCCTGACTCGGCCTCTCTAGTAGCTGGGACTACAGGTGCATGCCACCACGCCTGGCTAATTTTTTAATTTTTTTTGCAGAGATAGAGTCTATGTTGTCCAGATTGGTCTCGAACTCCTGGCCTCAAGCAAGCCTCCCGCCTTGGCTTTCCAAAGTGCTGCGATTTCGGAAGTGAGCCACAGCACCTGGTGTAGATCTATATTTTTAAAGTTTTTTGAAACTCAAAGTAATGAATGGCACCTTTAGGCATAACAATTTGGTGATTCAAGTGTGTTTGTTTTTTTTTTTTAATTTGATCAGGCAAGGTGGCTCACCCTTGTAATCTCAGCGCTTTGGGAGGCCGAGGCAGGCGGATTGCCTGAGCTCAGGAGTTTGAAACTAGCATGGGCAACATAGCAAGACCCTATCTGTACAAAAAATTTTAAAATTAGTTGGGTGTGGTGGTGCAAGCCTGTAGTCCCAGCCACTCGAAAGGCAGGAGGACTACTTGAGCCAGGGAGGCAGAGGTCATAGTGAGCAAAGATCGGGCCACTGCTCTCCAGGCTGGGAGACAGAGTGAGACCCCATCTCAAAAAAAAAAAAAATTTACTTCTTTGTAGTGAGAGGAACGTTGCTGGGTTGCCCAGGCTGGTCATGATCTCCTAGGCTCAAGTGATCCTACCACCTCGGCCTCCCAAAGAACTGGGATTACAGGTATGAGCCATCCTGCCCCGGCATTTTTTTTGGTGGGGGTGGTCGGGGGGATGGAGTCTTGCATTGTTGCTGGACTGGAGTGCAATGGCTGATCTCAGCTCACTGCAACTTCCACCTCCTAGGTTCAAGCGATTCTCCTGCCTCAGCCTCCCAAGTAACTGGGAGTACAGGTGCCCAATACCACACCCGGCTAATATTTTGTGTTTTTAGTAGAGATGGGTTTCACTATGTTGGTCAGCTGGTCTCCAACTCCTGATCTCGTGATCCGCTGGCCTCAATCTCCCAAAGTGCTGGGAATGCAGGCGTG
>NW_016107397.1:1148728-1157803 GCF_001604975.1 Cebus imitator
CACATTCAGTAGAGAAGCGAAACATTTGCAGTTATCAGGGAGCCACTGAAGGCTTTTGTTCAGACATTTGCACTGAGGAACTTACATTGTGGGGCTGGATTATGGGGGCCTGACGGAAGCGGGGAAATCAGTGGGGAACTCTAACATTGATGAGAGGCTATGAGGGCCTAGAAGAGAAGGGCGAGGAGGAAGTTCTGTCTCATGGGAGGTTATGCAAATAAGACCTGGACACAGGGATTGGGGATGGGCAATGGCAGTGCCATTCAGGCTACATTTGCATAGCAAGGACTGGACTGGTTTCACCATTACTTAGATTGTGTTTATGTGGGAGACTTTGGGAGTACCCCCTCCCCTGGGTTCCTTTGGGAGAGATTAGATGTCACCTGATTTTTTGTGTCAGTGGAGAGGGAGATGACAATTAACAGTGTGAGAACACAGTAGGGATGCTGACAGAGGAAGAGGAAATGACCTTGGCCAGGCACAGTGGCTCACGCTTGTAATCTCAGCACTTCGGGAGGCCGAGGCAGGGGGATCATTTGAGGCCTGGAGTTTGAAACCAGCCTGGCCAACATGGTGAAACTCTGTCTACTGAAAATATAAAAATTAGCTGGGCGTGGTGGCGGGTGCCTGTAATCCCAGCTACTTGGGAGGCTGAGGCAGGAGAATAACTTGAACCCGGGAGGTGGAGGCTGCAGTGAGTGGAGACTGCGCCACTGAAGTCCAGCCTGGGCGACAGAGTGAGACACTGCCTCCAAAAAAAAAAAAAATAAATCTCAATTTAATTTTAATTAATTAATTTATTTAGAGATAGGGTATAGTGACTTCCCACTGTTCCAGCAATCACTGGTGCTTTACCAATTTGCCCATTCTGGTTGATTCATTTATCACACCTTTGTACACAGTTCCTTCCTCTTTGTTGTTGTTTTTTTTTTTTTTAAGAGACAGACTCTCACTCTGTAGCCCAGGCCGTAGTGCAGTGGTGCCATCATACCTTACTGCAGCCTCAAACTCTTGGGTTCAAGTGATCCCCCTCCCTCAGTCTCCCAGAATACTGGGCTTATAGACATGAGCCACCAAGCTTGGCCTGACCTGTTTTGTTTTTATTTATTTATCTTGAGACAGTGTTTCGCTCTTGTTGCCCGGGCTGGAGTGCAATGGCACAATCTTGGCTCACCGCAACTTCTGCCTCCTGGGCTCAAGGGATCCTCCTGTCTCAGCCTCCTAAGGAGCTGGGATTACAGGCGTGCTCCATCACACTTGGCTTTTCTTTTTTTTAGACAGGGTCTTACTCTATTGCCCAGGCTGGAGTGTAGTGGCACAATCTCAGCTCACTGCAGCCTCCACCTCCCAGGTTCAAGTGATTCTCTTGCCTCAGTCTCCCAAGTAGCTGGGATTACAGGCACCCAACACCATGCCCGGCTAATTTTTGTTTATTTATTTATTTATTTATTTATTTATTTATTTATGACAGAGTCTTGCTCTCTGGCCTAGGCTGGAGTGCAGTGGCACCATCACAGCTCACTGCAGCCTCCATCTCCCAGGTTCAAGCAATTCTCCTGCCTCAGCCTCCAGAGTAGCTGGGATTACAGGCACCCACCACCACTCCTGGCTAATTTTTGTATTTTAGTAGAGACAGGGTTTCACCACGTTGGCCAGGCTGGTCATGAACTAATGATCCACCCACCTCGGCCTCCCAAAGTGCTGGGATTACAGGCATGCGCCACCACACTGGGCGCTCTCTCTCTCTCTCTCTCTGTCTCTCTCCCCCCCCATCTACTTTGATTTTCTGCTAGTGTCCCCACTGGCTAAACCCAGTTGGAAGCCAAGGGCAGTGGTGATGTGGTCCATGCTGTCTGCACCCCTTCTTCCAGGCACAGAGCCAGCTGGATAGTGTGGACAGCCGGGTCTGAAAAGGCAGAGATTTTTAGTGCAGAGGATTCTCAGGGGTGTACCCCCAAGGAAAAACACCAGAGAAGCAGACGAGATGCTTAATAACATTACCTCTTTGAGCCCATTCTCTGTCTTGTGCCCTCGTCACTCTGTAGACCCAGAGTGATTTGTGACCCTTTGCCCAGAGTTTATGCCTTCAATAAACATGGCCCCTTTAAACAGGGATTAAGGGATCAGCCTAGTTCTTAGTAGAATAAACCAGAAGAGGAATCAGGAACTTGTGGTTTGGAGGCACCATGTGGGGAAAGGACTCAGCACAGTTATCTTCCTCTGTGAAACTCGGAGTTAAAACGAAGGATCTCGCACTTCCTTGCCTTAGCAGCAAAACCTTTTGCCAAGAGTTGAAGGAAACCTCCCCCAGGATATAAACTGCAAGACTCTGTGGGATGCATTTAATTCTGACCTTCTCTCCCAGCAATTTAGGAAACAATTCTTGTACCTTTTTTTTGATGGTGGGTAGGCGGGGAACAGGGTCTCACTCTCTCCCCCAGGCTGCAGTGCAGTGGGACAATCACTGCTTACTACAGCCTCAAACTCCCGAGGATTGCTCAAGCAATCCCCACTTAGCTGGGACTACTGGTGAGTACCACCACGTTCAGCTCATTTATATTTTAATTTTTGGGGGGGAGGGTACAGTGTTTTGCTCTTGTTGCCCAGGCTAGAGTGCAATGGTGTGATCTCAGCTCACTGCAACCTCCGCTTCCCAGGTTCAAGCAATTCTCCTGCCTCAGCCCCCTGAGTAGCTGGGATTACAGGCATGCACCATCATGCCTGGCTAATTTTGTATTTTTAGCAGACAGGGTTTCTCCATGTTGGTCAGGCTGGTCTCGAACTCCCGACCTCAGGTGATCTGCCCGTCTCAGCCTCCCAAAGTGCTGGGATTACAGGCATGAGCCACCACACCTGGCCTGTTTTAATTTTTTGGCCAAGACAGGGGTCTCATTATGTTGCCCAGGCTGGTCTTGAACTCCTGAGCTCAAGCAGTCCTACTGCCTTGGCCTCTCAAATTGCTGGGATTACAGGCATGAGCCACTGTGCCACCCATCTTGTACTTTTGAGGGACGCTGGTTTCCAGACATGAAATCCTAATCTCTTACAAACCCATAGGAATAAGTGTCCTATCATCTGCCTCTTTATGACAGGTGAAATATGTCCCATTCCACACTCGGTTTGGATCTGGTTTAGCATCTGTTATGAGGATGGCCACATCATTGTCCCTTCAGGTTTCTGGAGCCCACGTTCTTTTTGGAGACAGTCTCACTCTGTCGTCCAGGCTGGAGTGCAGTGGTGCAATCTCGGCTCACTGCAACCTCCGCCTCCCAGGTTCAAACAATTCTCTTGCCTCAGCCTCCCAAGTAGCTGGGATTACAGGCATGTGCCACCATGCCTGGCTAATTTTTGTATTTAGTAGAAACAGGGTTTCACCATGTTGGCCAGGCTGGTCTGGAACTCCTGACCTGAAGTGATCCACCCGCCTTGGCCTCCCAAGGTGCTGGGATTACAGGTGTGAGCCACTTCACCTGGCTGAAATTTTTTTAGAAATTAATAGACTGTGGTGGCACATGCCTGGAGTCCCAGCTACTCTAAAGGCTGAGGTGGGAGGATCACTTGAGCCTGGGAAGTCAAGGCTGCAGTGAGCTATAATCCAACTACACTCCAACCTGGGCAACAGAGCTAGATGCTATCTCAAAATAATTTTTTTAAAACAAATAGTTCTTTAAGGCCAATAACAACCAATAAAAGCAGTCTCTGGCCAGGCACTGTGGCTTCCATTTGTGATCCCAGCACTTTGGGAGGCCAATGCAGGAAGATTGCTTGAGGCCAGGAGTTCAAGACCAGCTGGGCAACACAGTGAGACCCCATCTCTACAAAAAATAAAAAATAAAAGCTGGACATGGTGGTGTGTGCCTGTAGTCTCAGCTACTGGGGAGACTGAGTTGGGAGGATCACTTTGGCACAGAAATTTGAGGCTGCAGTGAGCTATGATTGCGCCACTGCACTCCAGCCTGGGTAACAGAGCCAGACTTTACCTCTAAAAAAATTTTTTGTGTGTGTGAGGTGGAGTTTTGCTCTTGTTGCTCAGGCTGGAGTGCAGTGGCGCAATCTCGGCTCACTGCAACCTCCGCCTGCTGGGTTCAAGCAATTCTCCTGCCTCAGCCTCCTGAGTAGCTGGGACTACAGGCATGCGATACCATGCCTGGCTAATTTTGTATTTTTAGTAGAGATGGGGTTTCTCCACGTTGGTCAGGCTGGTCTCAAACTCCTGACCTCAGGTGATCTGCCCGCCTCAGCCTCCCAAAGTGCTGGGATGACAGACGTGAGCCACCATGCCCAGCTTTTTTTTTCTTTTGGAGACAGAGACTTGCTCTGTTGCCCAGGCTGGAGGGCAGTGGTGCGATCTCACCTCACTGCAACCTCCACCTCCTGGGTTCAAGCAATTCTGCCTCAGCCTCTCGAGTAGCTGGGATTACAGGCATGTGCCACCACACTGGCTGATTTTTGTATTTTTAGTAAAGATGGGTTTCACCATGTTGTCTAGCCTGGTCTTGAACTCCTGATCTCAGGTGATCCACCCGCCTCAGCCTCCCAAAGTGCTGGTGTTACAGGAGAGAGCAAAAAGCAGCAACAACAACCAAAAGCAGCATTCTGTCACTTCCCCTCCTTTCCCCTCCTTTCCTTTCCCCCACTTCCCCTCTCTGCTCTGACTCTCACTTTCCAGAGCAGCCCCGGGAATTCTTTATTATTATTATTATTATTATTATTATTTTAAAATAGAGACGGGGTCTTGAAATCCTGGGCTCAAGCCATCCTCCCACCTCGGACTCCCAAAGTGCTGGGATTACAGGCATGAGCCACTGCACCTGATCCAAAACTAAAATTCTGAGTCCCCAGCAGACTAAACAGAACCCCTGTTGGCCCAGGAAACCCCAGATAAAGCTTGGAAGCAGAGTTCACAGCCGTGGCCGTGACAGGAAGAGAGGTCAGACACAGCTCATTATCCCCAATCCCTCACTAACTACTATTAGCCTTTCTTCCCTAGGGGCTAAATAGAAACCAGCCCTTTCATTTTCTCATTATCACCGATAATGTCCTTTACTAGCTCATCCTCACAGATGCAGAACAAAGACAAGATGAGATTCCGCCTTTCTGCACCCCTCCCCAAGACACCCAGGACACCTGCCTCCTCTATTCCCTTTACCTTCAAATGCACACCTTATGTAAAATGTAGACTCACTGGGCACAAGTATATAATCATTCATCTCAGTGTCACCCCCCGCCCCCCACCTACCTTTTCTTTTTCGAGGTGGAGTCTTGCTCTGTGGCCCAGGCTGGAGTGCAGTGGCGCGATCTTGGCTCATGGCAACCTCCACCTCTTGGGTTGAAGCGATTCTCCTGCTCAGCCTCCCGAGTAGCTGGGATTACAGGCAAGCGCCACCATGCACAGCTAATTTCTGTATTTTTAGTAGAGACAGGGTTTCACCACATTGGCCAGGATGATCTCAATCTCCTGACCTCGTGATCTGCCCACCTCAGCCTTCCAAAGTGCTGGGATTACAGGCATGAGCCACCGTGCCCGGCCTTTTTTGTTTATTTATTTATTTATTTTTAAGACAGTCTTACTCTGTTATCCAGGCTGGAGTGCAGTGGCATGATCACGGCTCACTGCAGCCTCAACCTGGTGTCAATTGATCCTCCTGCCTCAGCCTCCCAAATAGGAAGGACTATAGGTACATTTCACCAGGCCTAGCCAATTTTTTTTTTTTTTGAGATAGAGTTTCATTCTTGTTGCCCAGGCTGGAGTGCAATGGCACGATCTCAGCTCACTGTCGCCTCCAACCTGCTGGATTCAGTGAGCTATAATTATACCACTGCACTCCAGCCTGGGTGACAAAGCAAGACCGTTAACTCTAAAAAAAAAAAGAGGAAAAAAAATGCCAGGTACGATGGCTCATGCCTGTAATCCCAGCACGTTGGGAAGCCGAGGCAGGCAGATCACCTGAGGTTGGAAGTTGAACCAGCCTGACCAACGTGGTGAAATCCCATCCTACTAAAAATACAAAAATTAGCCAGGCGTGGTGGCGCGCACCTGTAATTCCAGTGACTTGGGAGGCTGAGGCGGGAGAATCGCTTGAACCCAGGAGGCAGAGGTTGGAGTGAGCTGAGATTGTACCACTGCAGTCCAGCCTGGGTGACAGAGAAAGACTCTGTCTCTTTAAAAAAAAAAAAAAAGAGAGAGAACAAGAGCTGACACAGCAATGGACTTTTGTGAACCACTTACTATATAGCAAACTCCATCTCTGAGCTTTTTATCCATTATCTCATGGAATCTCTATAGCCACCCGATAAGCCTAATATTACAATCTCCATTTACCAGTAAGGAAACAGGGGTTAATGGAGGGTTCAGGTTCAAGAACTTATCTCAGATCACACAGCTGATAAATGGTGGATCCAAGCCCAGGCAACTGGAGTTCAAGCTTGCATCCCAGCCGTGCTCAACACAGCCTGCAGCATAGAGATCACGCATGCATGCACAAAGGCTTGCTATAAGAAAACTGCTTGGGGCCAGGTGCGGTAGCTCATGCCTATAATCCCAGCACTTTGGGAGGCCAAGGCGGGTGAATTGCTTGAGATTGCTTGAGCTCAGGAGTTCGAGATCAGCCTGGGCAACATGGCAAAACCCCATCTCTACTAAACACACACACACACAAATTGGGCGTGGTGGCACATGCTGTGGTCCCAGCTACTCAGGAGGCTGAAGTGAGAGGATAACTTGAGCCTGGGAGGTCGAGGCTGCAGTGAGCTGAGATTGTGCCACAGCACTCCTGCCCGAGTGACAGAGCAAAGAAACAAATAAAAAAACCAAAATCCCAAACATAACAAAAAAACCCATTTATACGTGTAAGGAGTTATTGTTATCTTTATTTATTTATTTATTTATTTACTTTTTGAGATGGAGTTTCATTCTTGTTACCCAGGCTGGAGTGCAGCGGCGCAATCTTGGCTCACTGCAACCTCTGCCTTTCGGGTGATTCTCCTGCCTCAGCCTCCCGAGTGGCTGGGATTACAGGCATGTGCCACCATGCCAGGCTAGTTTTTTGTATTTTTAGTGGAGATGGTGTTTCTTCGGGTTGGTCAGGCTGGTCTCGAACTCCTGACCTCAGATGATCGACCCACCTCAGCCTCCCAAAGTGCTGGGATGACAGGCGTGAGCCACCACGCCTGACCTGGAGTTATCTTTAAGACACCAGGGCCCAAGGAGGGGCAGTGAGTGACCTGCTTGGCACATGAAGCACCTTGGATTTTCTGGAGCCACTGGCTGAGAGCGGGGAGGACATGTGATCCCGGCTGCCGCCCTACTCCTCCTGGTGGGTGGAGGTCCAGCCTGGTGCCTCACGGCTTGCCCTGTCTTAGACCTAATGAACTTACTGGATGTCTGGCTGCCCCAGGAGAGCATTAATGGAATCATATAGCATCACAGCCTCAGCTGAAATAGCAGTTTCCAAATGAAGAAGACAAGGTCATTACCAAACACAACAGGGAGGCAGAGGATGGGGAAAAAAAATAAAGAGTGGCTTCTAGGGAAGCAGCCTTGTCCCAGCCAATCCTCGGCTCTTCTATTCCCAGCCAGGGCTTCTTCCATTTCTGCTGCAGGTATCCCGCATCTTCGGAGGCCAAAGTTCATCTCTGTGCTGGGGTTCCCCACCTGCCGGAGGCTCACCTTACCTGGGTCCTCACCCCCCAGCTTCTGTCGTATCCCAGAACATACTGGAATTTGGGCCTGAGGTTAGAGAGGATGAGCTCACAGGCAGGGACAAGTTTACTTGGCAAAAGCTTCCTAGTGATTCTAAGATGCAGCTGCCTCTCCCCTGAGCCATTGAGAGCCACTGCATAGCGTTATTGTTGTTGCTGTTTTCTTCTTTTCCTATGAAACAGGGTCTTGCTCTATTACCCAGGCTGGAGTGCAGTGGTGTGATCACAGTTCACTGCAGCCTCAACCTCCCAGGCTCAAGGGATCCTCCCACCTCAGTCTCCCAAGTAGCTGGGATTACAGGTGTGTGCCACTACACCTGGCTAATTTTTGCATTTTTTGTAGAGAGTCGAGGTTTCTCACGTTGCCCAGGCTGGTCTCAAACTCCTGGGCTCAAATGATCTGCCCACCTTGGCCTCCCAAAGTACTGGGATTATAAGTGTGAACCACTGCACCTGGTCCCCTGCTTTTTTTTCTTTTTCTTTTTTTTTTAATGAATAGAGACAGGGTCTTGCTAAATGGCCCAGGCTGGTCTTGAACTCTTGGGCCTCAAGGGATTCTCCTCCTTCAGCCTCTCGAAGTGTTGGGATTACAGGCATAAGCCACAGAGCCCGGCCTTTTCCTGCTTTTGATGGTGCCCGATAGCCTGTTCTCTGTAGAAGTGTCGGACATATATTTCTCTTTTCTTTTTCCCCCTTGTTTTGGCTGAAAATTCCAAAAGTGGACATATATTTCTAAAACACAAAGCTGGCCGAGCTCAATGCTCACATCTGTAATCCCAGCACTTTGGGAGGCCAAGACGGGCAGATGGCTTGAGGCCACAAGCTCAAGACCAGCCTGGACAACATGGTGAAGCCCTGTCTCTACTAAAAATACAAAAATTGGCTGGGCGTGGTGGTGCATGCCTGTAGTCCCAGCTACTTGGGAGGCTGAGGCACAGAATCACTTGAACCCAGGAGGCGGAGGTTGCAGGGAGCCAAAATCATGCCACTATACTTCAGCCTGGGAGACAGAGTGAGACTCTGTCTTAAAAAACAAAAAACAAAACAAAACAGCACAGAGCCAATCACTTGCTCTTCATGGATTGCTTAAGATTTTACAAGGGCAGCTGGCATGATGGCTCGCACCTGTAATCCCAGCACTTCGGGAGGCCGAGGCAGGCAGATCACCAGGTCCAGAGTTCCAGAGCAGCCTGACCAACATGGTGAAACCGCATCTCTGCTAAAAATATGAAAATTAGCCAGGCGTGGTGGCAGGCGCCTGTAATCTCAGCTACTCAGGAGGCTGAGGCAGGAGAATTACTTGAAATCTGGGAGGTGGAGATTGCAGTGAGCTGAGATCGCACCACTGCACTCCAGCCTGGGCGACACAACAAG
>NW_016107397.1:1159557-1165811 GCF_001604975.1 Cebus imitator
TTTTTTTGAGACAGAGTCTCTCTCCGTCACCCAGGCTAGAGTGCAGTGGCACAATCTCGGCTCACTGAAACCTCCACCTCCAGGTTCAGGTGATTCTCCTGCCTCAACCTCCAGAGTAGCTGGCATTACAGGCACCTGCCACCACACCCAGCTAATTTATATATTTTTAGTAGAGACTGGGTTTCACTGTGTTGACCAGGCTGGTCTCGAACTGCTGACCTCAAGTGATCCACCCACCTCGGCCTCCCAAAGTGCTGGGATTACAGGTGTGGGCCACCATGCCCAGCCCAGTGCATAGTTTTTTATTGAAGTACAAATCTCTCTGCTTGTCCTTAATCCTTAATAATATTTGTTCCTCCTGTACCCTGAGAGTGGACTTTCAGGCCCTCTTGTGGTTGAGTGAGGTATTGCAGCTTGATCTGTAATGAGTTGTGAGAATTGACAAGTGCTACTTAGGGCTCATGACACACAGTTGCTTGTTGGGAGTTCATTTTACCTTGCCACTGCCACTGAAAGGGTGGCTGAGACAGGACCTCTGTTCACCTGGCTCCCTGAGTGATTATGTGAGCAAAACTTCTGGCTACCCATGCTCCACGTGCAGTATGAATGGAACATAAACGGAGATTTGGGCTTTTTGTTCTGCAGCATAACTTAACTTATCCTGACTGATCTCAGTGGAAGTTGCAGGAAAAGTGCTTTTCACAGGGCTTAGAATAGCAGTCCCCTTGGCCAGGTTTGGTGGCTCACACCTGTAATCCCAGCACTTTGGGAGGCTGGGGCAGGTGGATCACCTGAGGTCAGAAGTTGAGATCAGCCTGGCCAACATGGTGAAACTCTGTCTACTAAACATACAAAAATTAGCTGGGCATGGTGGTGCACGCCTGTAATCCCAGCTGCTTGGGAAGCTGAGGCAGGAGAATCGCTTGAACCTGGGAGGTGAAGGTTGCAGTGAGTTGAGATCGCCCCATTGCACTCCAGCATGGACAACAAAAGCAAAACTCTGTCTCGAAAGAAAAAAAATTAGCCAGGCATGGTCGTGGCCTGTACCTGTAGTCCCAGCTACTCAGGAGGCTGAAGAGGAGAACTGCTTGAGCCCAGGAGTCTGATGCTGCAGTGAGTTATGATCACACCACTGCACTCCAGCCTGGGCGATGGAGCAAGAGCCCTGCCTCTTAAAACTATATATAAATTGGCTGGGTATGGTGGCTCACACCTATAATCCCAGCACTTTGGGAGGCTGTGGTGGGCAGATCACAAGGTCAGGAGATCGAGACCATCCTGGCCAACATGGTGAAACCCCATCTCTACTAAAATACAAAAATTAGCTGGGCATGGCGGCACGTGCCTGTAATCCCAGCTACTTGGGAGGCTGAGGCAGGAGAATCCCTTGAACCAGGGAGGAGAAGATTGCAGTGAGCCAAGATTGTGCCACTGCACTCCATCCAGCCTGGTGACAGAGCTGGACTCTGTCTCAAAAAAAAAAAAAAATACACACACACACACACACAAATACATACACAAAAATAAATAAAATGGGAAGAAAAAAATGAATGGGAAGGACCAGGCACGGCATGGCCAAGGGTCTCTATTACTGCAGCTGACTCTCCTTTACCAAACCTTCTCCCCGGCCCCAGCCTCTTTCATGAAGCCTTGCACTGCTGTACTGGCACCTGCTGGCCTCTCTGTTAGATGCCTCATAAGCATACTTTGCTGTTCTGAGGGAATTTAGAACACTGAGTATCTTCTATTTATTGTTCACATGTGCATATTTAGTTTTTTATTTTTATTTAAAAAAAATTTTTTAGGCCAGGCATGGTGGCTTACACCTGTAATCCAAGCACTTTGGGAGGCTGAGGTGGGCGGATCACTTGAGGTCAGGAGTTTGTGACCAGTCTGGCCAACATGGCAAAACCCTGTCTCTACTAAAAGTATAAATTCAGCCAGGTGTGGTGGTGCATGCCTGTAATCTGAGCTCCTCAGGAGGCTGAAGCAGGAGAATCACTTGAACCCAGAAGGCGAAGGTTGCAGTCAGCTGAGATCACACCGCTGCACTCCAGCCTGAGTGACAAAGCGAGACTCCATCTCAAAAAAAACAAAATTGTTGGAATCAGTGGGTACACACGCAGGTTTGTTGCAAGGGTATATGCGTGATGCTAACGGTTGGGCTTCCACTGATCCTGTCACTCGAATAGTGGACATTATACCCAATGGAAGTTTTTCAGCCCATGCCTCCCTCTCCTTCCCTTCCCACTTTTGTATAATATTGTCCCCAATATCTATTATTCCCATCTTTTTAAAAAAAAAAAATTTTGGCTGGACACTGTGGCTCATGGCTGTAATCCCAGAACTTTGGGAGGCTGAGGCAGGCAGATCACGAGGTCAAGAGATTGAGATCATCCTGGCCAACATGGTGAAGCCCCATTCCTACTAAAAATACAAAAATTAGCAGGGGGTGGTGGCATGCACCTGTAGTCCCAGGTTCTCAGGAGGCTGAGGCAGGAGAATTGCTTGAACCCAGGTGGCAGAAGTTGCAGTGAGCCAAGTTCACGCCACTACACTCCAGCCTAGGTGACAAAGCGAGACTCTCAAAAAAATAAATATTAGACTTTTTTTGGGGGGGTGGGGGGACAGGGTATTATTCTGTCACCCAGGCTGGAGTGCTGTGTTGTGATCATGGCTCACTACAACCTCCATCTCCTGGGCTGAAGCCATCCTCCCACCTCAGCCTCCTAAGCATCAGGGACCACAGGTGTGCATCACCACACCCGGCTAATTTTTTGTACTTTTGGTAGAGATGAGGTTTTGCCATGTTGCCCAGGCTGCCCTTGAACTTGTGAGTTGAAGCCATCCTCCCGCCTCGGCCTTCCAAAGTTCTGGGATTACAGGTGTGAGCCACCACACCCGGGCTATTGTTAACATCTTTCTGTCCCTGTGTGCCCAATGCTTAATTCCCACTTGTAAGTGACAACATGTGATATTTGGCTTTTTGTTTCTGCATTAATTCACTTATGATAATGGCCTCCAGCTGAATCCATGTTGCTTCATTCAATCCATGACTTCATTCTTTTTTTTTTTTTTTGATTTTCACTCTTGTTGCCCAGGCTGGAGTGCAGTGGTGTGATCTTGGCTTACTGCAACCACTGCCTCCCAGGTTCAAGCGATTCTCCTGCCTCAGCCTCCCGAGTAGCTGGGATTGCAGATGCCCACCGCCACACTAATTTTTGTATTTTTAGCAGAGACAGAGTTTCACCATGTGTTGGCCAGGCTGGTCTTGAACTCCTGACCTCAGGTGATCCACCTGCCTTGGCCTCTTAAAGTGCTGGGATTACAGATGTGAGCCACCATGCCCAGCCATGACTTCATTCTTTTTATGGCTGCATAGTATTCCATGGTGTATATGTAGCCCATTTCCTTTATCCAGTCCACTGTTGATGGGCACCCAGGTTGGGACACTATGAATGTCTTCTTTTTTTTCTGTTTTTTTTTTGAGACGGAGTCTTGCTCTGTCACCAGGCTGGAGTGTAGTGGTGCAATCTTGGCTCACTGCAATCTCCACCTCCTGGGTTCAAGTGATTCTTCCACCTTAGCCTCCCGAGTAGCTGCGACCACAGGCACGTGCCACCACACCTGGTTAATTTTTGTGTTTTTTTAGTAGAGATGGGGTTTCACCATGTTGGCCGGAATGGTCTCGATCTCTTGACCTCATGATCCGCCCACCTTGGCCTCCCAAAGTGCTGGGATTACAGGGGTAAGCCACCGTGCCCAGCCTTTTTTTTCTTTTTTTGAAACGGAGTTTCACTCTTGTCTTCCACGCCGGAGTGCAATGGTGCAATCTGGGCTCACTGCAACCTCCACCTCCCAGGTTCAAGCAATTCTCTTGCCTCAGCCTCCCAAGTAGCTAGGATTACAGGCATTCACCACCATGCCATGCCTGGCTAATTTTTTGTATTTACTAAAGACAGGGTTTCACCATGCTGGTCGGGCTGGTCTCAAACTCTTGACCTCAGGCGATCCCCCCACCTCAGTCTCCCAAAGTGCTGGGATTACAGGCGTGAGCCACCACGCCCAGTCACTATGAATGTCTTCTATTCCACTCTCCTTATTTTGTGAAACTGAAGCTCAAGGAGCTGGTGTCTTCAGTCAAACTCACAGGTGTGTTATTTTGCAGGGATCTTAATTGCTTTGTGTGTATTTTATTGCTCTCCAATGAAATGTACCCTCTGAAGATTGAGCTCAGTCTTCCTTTACTTTTGTCTCTTCCCTGCCCACCTCCCAAAGAGATTGCACATGACTGGATTTCAAGTTCATCCTTGGTAAAGACTCACAGAATGGACTTTTCTGTAAATCTTTGTTGTCAACAGAGTAGTGATAGGAGACTGTTGCCATCTGCTGGTAAGTTTTTAGAACTACAGCTGAAAGTCCCTCTCAACCAGGGATTTGATTGTCCTGCAAGCTTGGATGTCTGGACCTCTTTCCCTAGGTACTCTGCTCTGATTGAGAGTTGAACCTGGGCAAAGGGTGTCTGGCAGTATTTGTGTTTGGTGGCATATTACACAGATGTTTCCTGAGTCCTTCATTTGTGCAAGATAGAATGAATCCCTGAGGCCTGGGTGGTGTGGCTCACACCTGTAATCCCAGCACTTTGGGAGGCTGAGGTGGGAGGCTCACTTGAGACTAGAATTTTGAGACCAGCCTGGGCAACTTAAGGAGATACAAAAAAAAAATTTTTTTTTTGAGACGGAGTCTCGCTTCATCACCCAGCGTGGAGTGCAGCCGCAAGATCTCGGCTCACGGTAACTTCCACCTCCCAAGTTCAAGCAATTCTCCTGCTTCAGCCTCCCAAGTAGCTGGGATTACAGGTGCCTACCACCATGCCCAGCTAATTTTTGTATTTTTAGTAAAACAGAGTTTCCCCATGCTGGCCAGGCTGGTCTCAAACTCCTGGCCTCAAGTGATCTGCCTGCTTCCGCCTCCCAAAGTGCTGGGATTACAGGCATCATTCCCTGCACCAGGCCTTATAATAATAACTTTTTTAATTAAAAAAATGAATTAATCCCTAAATGCAAGGAGGCTGCAGTCTGACAGCAGAGCTAAGAATAACAATAACCATTTTACAATTGTATAAAAGCACCGTACACGGGAAAGAAAAGATGCCAGCGGCCAAAGGCCAGAGAGGGCCACTGTTGTGTGGGGACATGACAAAAATCATGGAGGCCTTCTGGAAAACATGACCTTGACACTCTTTTTTAAAGGAGCCTCTCTGTCACCCAGGCTGGAGTGCAGTGGTGCGATCTCAGCTCACTGCAACCTCCACTTACCAGGTTCAAGGGATCCTCCTGTCTTAACCTCCCAAGTAGCTGGGACTACAGGCACCCACTACCACGCCTGGCTAATTTTTGTATTTTTAGTAGAGACAGGATTTCACCTTATCAGGCTGGTCTCGAACTCCTGACCTCAGGCGATCCCCCTGCCTCGGCCTCCCAAAGTGTTGAGATTACAGGCGTGAGCCACTGTGCCTGGTCATAACTTTGATATTCTTATCAAATGGAAGAGGCGTTTTGCCCTTTTATGTCTAGTTTGGCAAGCAGAATTTTATTATTTTTATTTTTTATTAATTTTTGAGACGGAGTTTCATTCTTGTTGCCGAGTCTGGAGTCCATCTCAGCTCACTGCATCCTCCACCTCCCGGGTTCAGGTGATTCTCATGCCTCAGCCTGGGATCACAGGCGCCTGCCACCACTCACTCTATTTTTTTTTTTTTGTATTTTCAGTAGAGACAGAGTTTCACCATATTAGCCAGGCTGGTCTCGAACTCCCGACTTTAAGTGACCTGCCCTCCTTGGCCTCCCAATGTGCTGAGATTACAGGTGTGAGCCACCACGCCTGACCCCTTACAATTAATTTATTCTACAGCCTGCAGAATCTGCAGCTCTGTGGTCTACCCTGCCCTTGTACACAGCCGGCAGGAACTCCTAGAGAATTAACACTCACCCCTGCCCCACCACATCAGCCATCAATCAATGAGTGCCTGGAGTTGGTGTGTAAATACCCTTGCTCCCTTGCCCCTTGGAGTCTACATCATTGCCCAGAGCTCCTCAACAACATGAAGCATTGTAGCTCACACTGGTAACTTGATGAGAATACGCACTTATTGGAGGCTTTCCCTTTTCTGTCTCATGTCCCTGCTCCCTATTGGTGTCTTGTGAGATCACTTCCAAAACATATTACGTGCAAATTCTTTTTTTTTTTTTTTT
>NW_016107397.1:1166151-1174110 GCF_001604975.1 Cebus imitator
AGGATGGTCTCGATCTCTTGACCTCGTGATCCACCCGCCTCGGCCTCCCAAAGTGCTGGGATTACAGGCTTGAGCCACCGCGCCCGGCCTACGTGCAAATTCTTAAGGCTCATTTCTGGGGTAACACCATCTAAAACATCGTCCAAGACCTGAGATAAAAAATTAAGAAGATTGGACTCCAAGCAGTGAGTGCTTCCTAAATGCCAAGTACTAATAGCCAATAGCTCTCATGAATGGTTTTGTATTTTTACAATGTAAATGTAAACGAGAATCGCTTGAACCCGGGAGGCAGAGGTGGCAGTGAGCTGAGATCAGGCCACTGCACTCCAGCCTGGACAACAGAGCGAGACTCTGTCCCAAAAAATAAATAAGTAAATAAATAGAATGGCTTTTAACAAAAAGACAAATGAAGGCTGGGCAACATGTCAAAACCTCATCTCTACAAATAATATTAATAAAGAAAGAAATTACCCAGGCAAGGTGACACACACCTGTGGTCCCAGCTACTCAGGAAGCTGAGGTGGGAGGATCGCTTGAGCCTAGGAGGTCACGGTTGCAGTAGCTATGATCGTGCCACTGCCCTCCAGCCTGGGTGACAGAGCAAGGCCATGTCTCAATTAAAACGATTTTTTTTTTCTGAGATGGACTCTCACTCTGTCACCCAGGCTGGAGTGCAGTGGCACAATCCTGGCTCACAGCAACCGCTGCCTCCCGGGTTCAAGAGATTCTTCTGTCTCAGCCTCCCTAGTAGCTGGAACTACAGGCCTGCGCCATCACACCCAGCTAATTTTTTGTATTTTTAGTAGAGATGGGGTTTCACTGTATTAGCCAGAATGGTGTCAATCTCCTGACTTTGGGATCCGCCCATCTTGGCCTCCCAAAGTGCTGGGATTACAAGCGTGAGCCACCGCGCCCGGCCTAAAACAAAAAATTTTAAAAACACAAATGATAAGTGTTGATGAGATGTGGAGACAAGGGAACCCTTGTACTCTGTTGGTGGGAATGTAAATTGATACAGCCATTATGGAAAACAGCAGGGAGGTTCTTTAGAAAGTTAAAATAGGCAATAGGATTGCCAGTACAGTCCAGCAATCTCACTTCTGGGTATCTATCCAAAGTAATTGAAATAAACATGTTGGCCAGGCGCGGTGGCTCATGCCTGTAATCCCAGCACTTCGGGAGGCCGAGGCGGGTGGATCACGAGGTCAAGAGATAGAGACCATCCCGGTCAACATGGTAAAACCCCCGTCTCTACTAAAAATACAAAAAATAAACTGGGCGTGGTGGTACATGCCTGTAATCCCAGCTACTCAGGAGGCTGAGGCAGGAGAATCACTTGAACTCAGGAGGCGGAGGTTGCAGTGAGCCAAGATCGTGCCACAGAACTCCAACCTGGGTGACAGAGCAAGACTCTGTCTCAAAAAAAAAAAAAAAAAGAAAAAAAAGAAATCAGTGTGTCAATGAGGTACCTGTACGTCTGTGTTTATTGAAGCATTATTCACAATAGCCCATATATGGAAGTAACCTCAGTGCCCATCAATGGATGAATGTGTAAGGGCGGTTGCCTCGCCAGGAGGCTGGACACACCCACCTCTGCACTCAGCACCTGACTCTGCACTCGGCACCTAGCTCTGCACTCGGCACCTAGCTCTGCCGCATGGCTCCCCTGGAAGGCTCCAGCTGATGCAACCCTGGCCGGCTCTTGTACTAGAAAAACCCACCCAACAACCCACCAAGCAATAGCAGCCCACCCCGTCCCAATCCTGCTCCCCTGGAGCCAATCAGAGCACCCAGCTGTTGCTGGTTACCCATAGCCACAAAAACCCCACACCCCAGGAAGTCAGCGCAACTTCTCTGGCCCCCTTTCCCCGGACCATAGAACCTCAGCCGGGAGCTGAATAAACTGGTATTTAATTTTTTTATACTGGCCTCAGTTTCTTCATTTTAAACTCAGCAATAACCCTTACAAGTGGTGCTGAAACCCGGGAGGAGTTCAAGACCCCTCCTGGGGGAAACTGACTCCTCTACCATAAGCCAAACCAGGGAGCCGCCACCTCTCCAATCGTTTGCAGCCATCACTCGGTAAGATCCCTATTGCCCATAACCCCATCCTGTTTGCTCCGATCCGAGGAGACCCTGTCCTTAATCGCGGCTGCGTCAGGGAATCCTTCCCGTCTCGAGCTGTGGGTCTCGCGGAGACGTCCCGGTGCCCCTGCTTGCCCCTTCCAGAAGACAGGAATATTGTGGAGACATCCCTATACTCCTCTCCTTCCCCGTAACCTCCAGTACTCAGGTGTTGAGGTCCGGGACGCCATTCCTCACTCCTGACTATCCTGCGACAGAGAGGGAACTATGGGTAATCAGGAGTCCCCCAAGTCACCGTTGGGACATCTAGTCCAAAATTTACCCAAGCTGGGCCTCTCCATAAAAAAGAAAAGGCTGTTTTTCCTCTCCACCGTGGCCTGGCCCCAGAATCCTCTGGACAACCAGTCCAAGTGGCCACCGGAGGGAAATTTCAATCTTGGCATTCTAACTGACTTAAACAATTTCTGTCAAAAAATGGTAAATGGTCAGAGGTCCCCTATGTTCAGGCTTTCTGGTATCTTCACTCCCGTCCCACCTCTGTTCCTCTTGCACCACTGCTCAGGTGCTCCTGGCCAAGGAAACTCCCTCACTGCCCTCGGCCCCCCACCATCCTCCTCCTTTTCTGACCCCGACCCACACGAAGAACTCTCCTTTCCACCCGTCCAACCCACTAACCCTCCGCCCTATGCGGAACCTCAACCCCCTCCGGCTCCTCCTCTTCCTGGTCCCAACCTGGCCTCTCCTGTCAGTGCTCACACTCGCTCGTGCTGTGCTCCTGACAATGAAACCTCCCTCCTTTGCCCCCTGCACGAGGTCGCCGGAGCGGAAGGCGTTGTTCGAGTGCATGTTCCCTTCTCCCTCTCTGATCTATCAGCCATTGAGAAACGCCCAGGGTCATTTTCCACCAATCCTACTGCTTACACCAAAGAATTCCGCTACTTCACCCAGGCTTACGACCTCACCTGGCATGATACCTATGTAATTCTGTCCTCCACCCTTACTCCAGATGAGCATGATTGCATCCTTACGGTGGCCCAGGTGCACGCTGATCAGGTACATCTCACAGACAATCAAGTGCCAGTAGGTGCGGCAGCGGCCCCTGAGGCCGACCCTAATTGGAATTATCCAACTGGTCAAGATGGCCGCCGCCAAGACCAAATGCTACAGTGCCTCCTAGCGGGCATGCAAAGCACAGCCCAAAACGTAGTTAATTATGATAAATTAAGGGAAATAACTCAGGGCCCTACTGAAAACCCAGCCGCCTTCCTTGACTGATTAACCAATGCTATGATCCTTCATACCCGGCTGGACCCGGCCCCTTTAGTGGGGACTACAGTTCTAGCCACCCATTTTATCTCTCAGTCAGTGGCTGACATTAGAAAGAAACTTAAAAAGGCTGAGGAGGGCCCCCAAACTCCCATATGAGACCTGGTAAACATGGCATTTAAAGTTTTTAATGGCCGAGAGGAAAAGGCTGACGCCACCCACCAGGCCCATCTACAGCAAAAGGTAAGCCTCCAAACCCAAGCTCTTGTGGCAGCCCTGAGTCCGGCAGCGCACGAGGCGCCTGGTGGAGGGATTCCATCAAAGCCCGCCAAGAACTCTGGAGGCATTCTGCCTGGGCCCTGTTTCAAGTGCTGTCAGGAAGGACACTGGGCATACCAGCGTACATGTCCCCGACCACCTACCAAGCCCTGCCAAAACTGCAAGCAGCTTAGACATTGGCACAGTGTTTGCCCATCCTGGACTGCAGGCCCACTTGCCAAGCCCAAGGTAACGCGGCAGGTAGCGGGTAAGTCCGTTTCCTTCTTAGTGGACACAGGGGCTACCTATTCTGTATTGCCTTCCTACTCAGGACCTAGCATACCTTCCCAGGTTTCAGTCATGAGAATTGACGGCAAGCCTTCCTGTCCCAACCAAACTCATCCTTTAGCCTGTGTCCTCAAGGGACACCCCTTTTCCCTCTCCTTTTTAATCATACCCTCATGCCCAGTCCCCCTTTTAGGACGAGACATTCTCCAAATGGTGGGGGCCACTCTCCAACTCACTGGCCCCCCACACTCAAGCCCATCATCCGCTCACCTCCTACTGCCACTCCTGACTGACGCCACATTCTGCCCTGACTCCTCGCCTCAACCCCCTATCCCTCCTAACGTAGTTAATCCCCTGGTATGGGATACCTCCAAGCCTGTAGCGGCCAAACATCATCCCCCAGTTAAGATACTTCTCAAAGATCCTACCCACTTTCTTTCACATCCTCAGTTCCCCATCTCGAAGGCCCACCGTCAAGGTCTGAAGCCTATCATCACCCACTTGCTAGCCCAGGAACTACTTATTCCCACCAGTTCCCCTTGTAACGCCCCTATCTTGCCGGTCCGAAAGCCATCCGGCGGCTACCGCCTGGTTCAGGACCTGTGCCTTATCATCAAGGCGGTGGTACCCCTCCACCCTGTAGTCCCCAACCCATACACCCTATTATCATACATTCCCTCCACTACCTCTCATTTTACAGTTCTTGACCTCAAGGACGCCTTCTTTACCATTCCCCTTCACCCTGAGTCCTCCTTTCTCTTTGCCTTCACCTGGACTGATCCTGACACCAACCTGTCACAACGGCTTACCGGGACGGTCCTGCCTCAGGGGTTGCGAGACAGCCCTCACATTTTTGGACAAGCCTTGGCAGCCGACCTTGGCTCCTGCCCCCTTCAACCCAGTCTCCTTCTCCGGTACATGGATGACCTGTTACTTTGTAGCCCCTCCCTCTCCCTATCCCAACAGCGTACTGCCACTCTCCTTAACTTTCTCAGATCTCGGGGATACCAGGTATCTCCCTCCAAAGCACAGTTATCAATCATGTCGGTGGTCTACTTGGGCATTGGCCTCACCCCCAAAACTAAAAGCCTAACAACAGATCGCCGGAGAGCACTTCTTTCACTGCAGCCCCCGGAGACTGCCGACCAGATTCTCTCCTTTTTAGAATTTGTAGGATTCTTCCACCATTGGATGCCTAAATTTGCCTCTCTAGCTAAACCTCTGTACATGGCGGCTAAGGACACCCCCATGGGACCTCTCTCCCATCCTGAGGTTGTAAAATGGGCTCTTAAAACCCTCCAAACTGCTCTGTCCACTGCACCCCCACTTCATCTGCCAGACCTCAATCACCCCTTTTATCTGTTCACTGATGAGAAACAGGGTGTTGCTGTCAGGGTTCTAACCCCACCCCTGGGCCCTGTGTTCCGCCCTGTAGCCTACTTATCAAAGCAACTTGACCCCACAGTCAGGGGGTGGCAGCCTTGCCTGCGGGCCCTGGGAGCAGCGACAGAACTTACCAAGGAATCCCTAAAACTTAGCCTGGGCCAGCTCATCTCAGTGTTGTCTCCTCACCGGCTTACCGACCTCCTCTCCCACAAATCCCTCGCTCACCTAGGGCCCTCTCGTCTACAGGAGTTCCACCTGCTCTTCACTGAAAATCCTTCAGTCAGCCTTCATCCCACTTCCCCACTGAACCCGGCTACCTTGCTTCCCCTTCCATCCCTTGCCCCTTCGCCAGCCCACTCCTGCCCTGAACTTATGGGTGCACTTGCCAAACCTCAGGAGGGCCTATCCGACCTTCCCCTACCTAACCCAGACCTTACCTTCTATGTGGATGGAAGCTCAGTAATGACAGCCGACGGGTGGCGAAAGCCTGCCTATGCGGTAGTCACAGATTCAGCCACCCTCAAGGCATGTCGCCTCCCTGACGGAACCACATCACAAAGGGCGGAGCTCATTGCCCTAACGCGAGCTCTTACACTAGCACAGGGAAAGTGAGCAAATATCTATACTGACTGAAAATATGCTTTTCTTATTAGCCATTGCCACTCTGCCCTCTGGAGAGAGCGGGGATTCCTTACCACAAAGGGGTCCCCCATAATCAATGCTGCACAGATCTCCAGCCTTTTACAGACCTTATCATTGCCCAGGGAGGTTGCAGTCATACACCACCAAGGACACCGGGCCCAGCAGATGCCGTCTCCCGGGACAATGTGCGGGCAGATACAGCAGCAAGATCTTTAACGCCAAGTTAACCCCTAGCCCTGTTCTCTTCCCTACCACAGCCACACAGCCTGTATACTCACCATCAAAAAACAGGCCCTCATACTAAAAGGGAGAACAGAATCTAATCAGGGCTGGATCTTCCTAAATAACAGAATCGCCCTTCCCCGGGAACAGGCCCCTGAAATTATTGCTGAAATCCACCAATCCTTACATATAGGGCCTGAGGCATTACACTGCTTTGTACAGCCCCTCTTTTTCTCACCAGGTCTGCAACAAACAATTGAGCAGGTACACAAGGCTCGCATTACTTGCTCTAAGGTCTCGCCTCAGGGAGGCTTAAGGCCACAGTTTCCTACCCACCAAATGCGTGGCAACCTACCGGCCCAAGACTGGCAAATTGACTTCACTCATACGCCCACTCACAAAAAGCTCCGCTACCTCCTAACTTTTGTAGATACCTTTTCAGGTTGGATGGAAGCCTCCCCCACTCCCTGGGAGATGGCAGACATGGTGACCTCCCTCTTTACTCAAGAAATCGTCCCTCGCTTTGGCCTACCTGCCACCATCCAGTCAGACAACGGTCCAGCATTTACAGCCCCAGTAGTCCAGCTAGTCGCCAAGTCCCTCAACATCTCCTGGGAACTGCACATCCCTTACCGTCCTCAGTCGTCGGGTAAAGTTGAACGGGCCCATGGCATCCTCAAAGACCATTTGGCCAAACTTGCTGTTGAGGTAAAATTCTCTTGGCCCACACTCCTACCTCTTGCCCTGGCCCAGGTCCGGGCCACCCCACGGGGGCCAACGGGCCTTAGCCCCTTCGAATTGCTGTACGGCTGGCCTTTCCTGGTGTCTCACAACCTCCCTGTAAACCCTCTCCACTGGCCTCCTACCTTCCCTTCCTGTCTCTTCTCCACCACCTGCTTAGGGAGCACGCGGACCGCTCCCTCCCTGTTGTTCCAGGACCGGAGGACTCCCACCCAGCGGTGCCTCTCCAACCAGGCGACAGCGTGCTCCTCCGAGAACTCAAACCAGGATCTTTGCAGCCCAGGTGGTCGGGACCTCACATTGTCATCCTTACCACCCCCACAGCGGCCAAACTCCTGGGTCACACTCTGTGGTACCATGCGTTCCGCCTCAAACTGGCCCCCCAAAATGATCAGTGGAAATCCGAACCCCTGGGCCCCACTCGCCTCCGCCTCACCGTTGCCCCGACCCATCGCCCCCTAACCCTTCAGAGCCTCCTCCTAACAGCCCTTCTGATATCTCCTCTTAAAGCCAACTCCTATGTTTGGTGCTTCTACCTCCAGGAATCCTGGGTAGAGGGTCCCACTACCAGGACTCACTACCTTGCCCAAGCAGACTGCCAATCCGCTGGCTGCCAGTCAGCAGTAATAATTGAAATCCCAAGAACAAAATCTAAAACTGTGCCATTCTGGGGCCAAGGGTTTGAAGCTCATGGCCTCTGTTTTCTCTATGACCAAGTCCATGACTGTTGCCATTGGTGGAACACCACCTATGGAGGTTGCCCATCTAATTCCTGCATTATCCATAAACCACAGTTAGACACAGCGGGAACTCTAAAAGGAAAGGAAGTACTCACCTCCAATGGCAAAGGTATGTTATTTCTTACCATCCGTGACCCGTGGGACAACCGCTGGGTAAAGGGAGTCAAGGTAGCTGGGCGCGGTGGCTCACGTCTGTAATCCCAGCACTTTGGGAGGCCAAGGTGGGTGGATCACGAGGTCAAGAGATCGAGACCATCCTGGTCAACATGGTGAAACCCCGTCTCTACTAAAACTACAAAAAATTAGCTGGGCATGGTGGCGCATGCCTGTA
>NW_016107397.1:1174321-1177282 GCF_001604975.1 Cebus imitator
CTTTTGGTGGTATAACAGCCACCCCCAGGGAACATCGCTGATATTTCGATCCTATACCCACATTGTCCCTGAGGTTATAGAACTTAGCTCTATAAGCCACACAATCTTGCAAAATGAAGTCACCCTGACTAACCAAGTCAAACCCTCAAACAGCACCTCTCAGCCTTTCTCTTGGTTAACTCTAGTGCAACAGGGAGCTAGCATGTTAAAGCTAACCTAAGCCATAAATATCACCAACTGCTTTTTATGTGCCTCTCTTAGCAACCCCCCCTTGGCTGCCGTTCCCCTCAGGTCCGGGTTCAATCTGTCACAATCACCTACAGGGCCCCGCACCACCTTAATGGATATCCCCTTGTTCAAAGTGCACTCTCAAAATTTCTCTCTCTGCGGTAACACCACAGTAAAAGTAAAATCCTCCCTCTACGCACCTCCAAGAGGATACTTCTGGTGTAATGGAACCTTAACCAAAGTTATTAATGCCTCCTTCCCTTTCCCTTGTGTGCCTGTCACCTTGGTCCCGCAGTTAGAGGTATACGGACAGGCCGAACTTCCGTCCCTCCTTCCACCCTCCCCTAATCACCAAGACAGACGAGCAGTCTTCCTCCCAATGGCCGTTGGTCTCTCTCTAGCATCCTCTCTGGCGGTGGCTGGGCTGGGTAGCGGCGCCCTGGGCTACAGCATCACTTCAGCCACTCAACTAGAGGATCAGCTTCGCGTGGCTATCGAAGCGTCGGCCGCCTCCCTGGCCTCCCTCCAGCGACAAATCACGTCGCCGGCCCGGGGAACTCTCCAGAACCGAGGGGCCCTTGACCTGCTGACAGCAGAAAAGGGAGGTGCCTGTCTGTTTCTTCAGGAGCAGCGCTGCTATTAATGAAACGGGCCTTGTGGGGAAAATGTCAACACTATCACCTCCAAGACGACCTCTGCAAGAAGCAGAATGCGTCAGTCTCCCCTCTCAACGGGTGGCAATCCCCCATGCTTCCCTGGCTAACCCCATTATCACTCCCGTTATCATAGTTTGTCTTCGGTTAATGCTGGCCCCTTTTTTCCTCAGGTTTTTACAGGCCCGCATGAGGGAAACTTCCAGGGTGGCCGTAAACCAGATGCTACTTCACCCCTATGTCCGACTCCCAACCGAGGCACCAGCCAACTGACCCTTCTCCCTCACGCCGCCCCTGTTCAGCAGGAAGTAGCCGGAAAGAAGCGGCGTCCTATATCATCAAAAGGGTCGGAACGTAAGGCCGGTTGCCTCGCCGGGAGGCCAGACACACCCACCTCTGCACGCAGCACCTGACTCTGCACCCGGCACCTGGCTCTGCACCCGGCACCTGGCTCTGCACCCGGCACCTGGCTCTGCCTCATGGCTCTCCTGGAAGGCTCCGGCTGATGCAACCCTGGCCGGCCCTTGTACTAGAAAAACCTGCCCAACAACCCGCCAACCAATAGCGGCCCACCCCCTCCCAATCCCGCTCCCCCGGAGCCAATCAGAGCACCCAGCTGTTGCTCGTTACCCATAGCCACAAAAACCCCACGCCCCAGGAAGTGAGTGCGACTTCTCTGGCCCCCTTTCCCCGGACCATAGAACCTCGGCCGGGAGCTGAATAATCTGGCATTTAATTTTTTTATACTGGCCTCAGTTTCTTCATTTTAAACTCGGCAATAACCCTTACAGAATGGATAAAGATGTGATTCACACACACAATGAAATATTATTCAGCCTTAAAAAAAGAAGGAAATCCTGCCATTTGCAGCAACATGGATAAGCCTGGAGGACATGGTGCAAAATGAAATAAGCCAGGCACAGAAAGAAAAATGCTGCTTGATCTCACTTACATGCAGCATCTAAAAAGTTGTAGCATCAAAACAGTCGAATTCATAATGCCAAAGATTAGGATGGTGGTGAAGGGGAGGTGTGACTGTCAATGGGTAACTGTAGGGAGATCTCCATGACATTGGAATAGTTCGGGATCTCAGTTGCTGTGATGTAAATCCACACACGTGATAAAATGACAGTATGAGCTGGCGTGGAGGCTCACGCCTGTAATCCCAGTGTAGGGTCTAGCCCTACAGGGTCCTGTGAGCCCCTCTCTGCTGGTGCAGAGACGAGAAACTGTGGAAACAAAAGACACAAGACACGGAGATCGAGAGAAAAAGAGTTTGGGCCCAGGGGTCCACTGCCAGCGAAAGCGCGGAGTCCAGCAGTGGCCCCAAGTGTCCGCATGCTCTGACTTTTATTAAGTACAAAGCTGGGGGCAGGACAGGTACAGCGAGGCATTGGCGGTCCATGATAGGGTCAAGTACATCACGTGTCATAGGGATGGGGGCCCAGGACTTTCTAGTAGCCAAGCTGAGGTAAGGAGCATAATGCGTCAGCACTTTTCCATACTTGTCAAGAAAGAACAAAGATATTAAGATATATGTTACTTTTACTGATTATCTCTTCTAAGAAAAAAGGAACCAGGTGCAGAAGCGGAACATGACAGTGGACTTGGAACGTGACCACTGAAGCACAGCGTCACATAGAGACAATTAAGCCCCCGGATGTCTGTGGGCCTCCCTGATAGCGGTCAGGTCCACCACAAGAGCTTCGGGGAGCAGTTTTCTACTAGCTCCTCCAGGGAAGGAGACATCTTAGACGTCTCCTTCCACAGCTGGATAAATAGCGGGCACTTTCCCAGCGCTGGCGCTGCCGCACAGCCAAGGCACCCTCCAGCAGCACTTTTGCAGGCGTGACAGAGGGCTTAGAGCCTCTTGCCTTAGGGTCACTTCTTGCACCATGTCACCTTAGGTTCACACTTTTTGACCTGAGAGGCATTAGTAAAAGATTATGCTGAATCTGCCGGGCATGGTGGCTCACGCCTGTAATCCAAACACTTTGGAGGCCAAGGCAGGCGGATCACCTGAGGTCGGGAGTTCAAGACCAGCCTGGACAACATGGTGAAACCCTGTCTTATAAAAAAA
>NW_016107397.1:1177358-1181990 GCF_001604975.1 Cebus imitator
AAAAAAAAAAAAGATGCTGAATACATATATTATATATATATATATATATCTTAATGGTTACCTGTGAATAAGATCGCCTATGAATAACTACTATAGTTTTATGTCTAGTTCTTTTCTTCTTCATTATTTATGTGGGAATAGGCTGGGGCTTCTGACTCCTGCCTCAGCACTTATGGATTCTCCCACCCACTTCCCAGTTCTTTGGGAGGCTGAGGTGGGTGGATTACCTAAGGTCAGGAGTTCGAGACTAGCCTGACCAACATGGAGAAATCCCATCTCTACTAAAAATACAAAATTAGCTGGACACGGTGGTGCATGCCTGTAATCCCAGCTACTGGGAGACTGAGACAGGGGAATCACTTGAACCCCGGGAGGCAGAGCTTGTGGTGAGCCAAGATCGCACCATTGCACTCCAGCCTGGGTAAAAAGAGCAAAACTCTGTCTCAAAACAAAAAGAAAAACAAAATGACAGTGTGACAGAACTATGCACACACTTCATACTAATGTCAGTTTCCTGGGTTTGTGATTGCAATATAATTATGTAAGATGTAGCCATTGGAGTAAACTAAGTAAAAGATAGATTTGGGGGCTGGGCAGGGTGGCTCACACCTGTAATCCCAGGACTTTGGGAGGCTGAGGCGGGCAAATTGTTTGAGCCCAAGAGTTTGAGATCAGCCTGGGCAACATGGTGAAAATTTGTCTCTACAAAAAATACAAAAATAAGCTGGATGTGGTGGGCCGTGCCTGTAGTCCTACCTACTTGGGAGGCTGAGGTAGGAGGATCACCTGAACTCAGGGAGGTAGAGTCTACAGTGAGCTATAATTATGCCACTGCACTCCAGCCTGGGTGACAGAGTGAGACTCTGTCTCAGTAATAAAAAAGGTATACCTGACCTCTCCACACTATTTTTGCAACTTCTTGTGAATTTATAATGATTATAGATATTAATAATTAAGAATTATAAACAGTATAGATTCTCAAAAAGTTTCAAGAAATTGCAAAAATAATAATTATTACTATTTTATTATATACATATACATATTTTAAAAATACTTCTGAGACAGGGCCTCGCTCTGTTGCCCATGCTGGAGTGCAGTGGTGTGATCTTGGCCCACTGCAACCTCCAACTACTGGCCTCAAGTAATCCCCCTGCCTCAGCCTCCCAAGTAGCTGGGACCACAGGCGTGCAGCACCATGCCTGGCTAATTTTCTGTGTTTTCATAGAGACAGGGTTTTAATGTGTTGTCCAGGCTGGTCTTAATTACTATTACTAGTTGAGACAGGGTCCTCCTCTGTTGCTCAGACTGGAGTGCAGTGGTGCCATCATGGCTCACTGCAGCCTCAACCTCCCAGTTTCAAGCAATCCTCCCACCTCAGCCTCCCGAGCAGCTGGAACTACAGGTACATGTCACCATGTCTGAGTAATTTTTAAGTTTTTTGTAGTGATGGGTCTTACTATGTTGCCCGGGCCCATCTCAAACTCCTGGGCTCAAGTGATCCTCCCACCTCAGCCTCCCAAAGTGCTGGGATTACAGCTGTGAGCCACTGCACCTGGCTGATTATATTTGTAAAACGCTTATTTAAGCTGTATAGAGATAGGTATCCTCCATTTGGTAGGTAGATAATACTCACGTTTACTAACTAGTGTCTTGCTTTCTTAGAGAAAACTGCCAAACACAGAGCTCCTACATTTACACAGCACAGACAGGCTGCGAGGTGTTGCACAGAATTTACCTTTCCAAATAAAATAAACTTATTTCTTATTTCCCTAAATAATGTTAAAACATTCACTGAGCATTTTACCAAAACGTATTAAAATTGTCCTTGCTTTTTTGCACAAACAAAAACCCAGGGCAGAATTCAGTATCAGGGTCAGCTGGGGGTTGGGGACCTCCCAGGCAGCCAGTCCTGCTTATGGAATCAATTTCCTTTCCTTGAAGAAAACCAATAGCTCCCAGCACTTTGGGAGGCCAAGTAGAGGCAAGTGGATTGCCGAGGTCAGGAGATTGAGACTAGCCTGGTCAAAATGGTGAAACCCCATCTCTACTAAAAATACAAAAATTAGCTGGGCATGGTGGCCAAGGCTGTAATCCCAGCTACTCGGGAGGTTGAGGCAGGAGAATTGCTTGAACCCCGGAGGCGGAGGTTGCAGTGAGCCAAGATCCCACCACTGCACTCCAGCCTGGCGACAGAAGCGAAAGTTTGTCTAAAAAAAAAACAAGAAAGAAAGAAAAAAGAAAACACCCTCTCCTCCCCACCAGGCCCGTGGAGGCTTCGGAAAAGATTGCACAGGCTCTCCCGAGGGCTGCAGAGCCAAGAGCGGGGTCCAGGCGTCCTTGGATGAAAATTTAGCTGAGTCACATTGTTTCTGAGTTTTCAACAAAGAAATGTATCTTTGCACCCATTTTCCCCTTGGATGGGTACAGACTTTCTTGCCTCTTTTGGTAGTGAATCTGTGAAAAAGAGACATGGATAAGTCAATATTGAGACTCTGCCTCCTCAGATGGGGGAGAAAGGGAAGGAGGGGCAGCTCCCTCACGGGTCTTCTGGTCTCGTCACACCCCCGTTTCTCTCTGTCCCTGTCCCCTCTTCTCCTGGGCCTTGCCTCCCTCTCTGCTACCTTGATTTCCACTGGAAACTAAGCCTCCAGACCTACCTCCCCCAGGTACTATTTATCATTTTCCACCCATTCTAGCCTGCACCATGACACTTAACTCTTTTTTTTTTTTTTTTTTTGAGACAGAGTCTTGCTCTGTCGCCCAAGCTGGGGTGCAATGGGGCAATCTCAGCTCACTGCAACCTCCACTTTCCAGGTTCAAGCGATTCTCCTGCATCAGACTCCCAAATAGCTGGGATTACAGGCACCCATCATTACACCCCGCTAATATTTGTATTTTTAGTAGAGACAGGGTTTTGCCATGTTGGCCAGGGTGGTCTCGAACTCCTAACCTCAGGTGATCTGTGTACTTTGGCCTCCCAAAGTGCTGGGAAAACAGGCGTGAGCCACTGCACCAGGCCATTCTTTCATTTTATTTTATTTTATTATTATTTTTTTGAGATGGAGTCTTGCTCTGTTCCCAGGCTGCAGTGCAGTGGCGCGATTTTGACTCACTGCCACCTCCGCCTCCAGGGTTCAAGCGATTCTCCTGCCCCAGCCTCCCAAGTAGCTGGGATTTACAGGCACCCGCCACCACACCTGGCTGCTTCTTCCATTATAATCTAACAGCTTTGTTGGAATATAGTTTACACGGCACACATAGAATTGAACTCTGTGGGTTTGAACTCTGTGGGTCCACTTATAGACAGCCTTTTTCCAACCAAAGGAGGATGGAAAACACAGTACTCAGTGATGCAAAACCTGCAGAAATGGAGGGGAAATTGCATGCCAAAATCCTGGAACCAATCCCCGGTGGTTACTGGGGGATATCGTAATTCACTCTTTTTTTTTTTTTTTTTTTTTTTTTTTTTGGGGATGAAGTCTCCCTCTGTTCCCCAGGCTGGAGTTCTGTGGTGCGATCATAGCTCACAGCAGCCTTGAACTCCTGGACTCGAGCAATAGTCTAACCCTCTCCACCGTATACAGCTCCACCCATTTAAAGTCTATAATTATAAATCAGTGGTTTTTAGTATTGTAAGGCTGGGAGCTCGGACACGCCCATCCCTCTCCACGCCTGACATTACATCACCAGAATCTGCACTCAGCATCTAGCTTTGCCACGCCCACTTCTGCACTCAACACTAAACTCTGCACCCGGCACCTAGCCCACCGTTGGAAATCCCCTCTGCACTCAGCACCAGGATCTGCACTCAACACTAAACTCTGCACTCGGCACCTAGCCAGCCGTTGGAAAATCCCACCAAAATTTAAAAGAAGCCCCGCCAAAACCTGCCCAATAGCGTATAACCCCATCCAGCCCGCTCACCGGAAATCCCGCCTACCTACCTATAGCAGCTTGCCACATCCACGTCCTGTTTCCCGACAGCCAATCAGAGCGCCTTCCCTCCCTGTATAACCCCATGCCTGAGGGAAGTCAGACATGACTTCCCTGGCCTCTTTCTCGGGGACCATGGAGCCGAATTTGCCTGGGAGCCGAATAAATTGGCATTTAATCTTTTTATGCTGGCCTCAGTTTTCTCATTTTAAACTCAGCAATATACCTCACAGAGAATAAACCTTACAAGTATATTCACAGATTATGCAACCATCCCCACGATCAATTTTAGAATATTTTAATCACCCAGAAAGGAAACCTACACTCATCATGTTATTTAATTCTTAACCACATTTTCAAGGATTATTTATCATCGTTGATGATTCCTGGACTCCTTACCTCACTGTGAGCTTATTAAAAGTGGATGTTGGCTGGGTGCAGTGACTAATGCCTGTAATCCCAACATTTTGGGTGGCTGAAGCGGGCAGATCACCTGAGGTCAGGAGTTCGAGACAAGCCTGCCCAACAGGATGAAACTCTGTCTCTCCTAATAATACAAAAGTCATCTGGGCATGGCGACATGCACCTATGATCCCAGCTACTTGGGAGGCTGAGGCAGGAGAGTTACCGGAAGCCGGGTGGTAGAGGTTGCAGTGAGCCAAGATCATGCCACTGCACTCCAGCCTGGGCAACAAGAGC
>NW_016107397.1:1186870-1192643 GCF_001604975.1 Cebus imitator
AAAAAAAAAAAAAAAAAAAAAAGCAGGCTCTACCTGAAGCTCAGAGTCACACTTGTTAGTGTGTAGAGGTGAGATTTCCAGGTTCCCAACCCAAGGCTCATCCTGGGGATCTGCCCAGCCCCCATCCTCTTCCATAGCTGACAGGTATCCTGAAAGCACGTCCGAGAAATACATCACAGCCCACTGGAAGCAGCTATTACTGGTGAATTCATAGCTTTGCACAGAGGTCCAGGGCAGGGACTTGTGGCTATATTGGAAGCAGCCGGACCTGGCTATGTCGCTCCCACCTAAAAATCAGGGAGAGGAGGGACTTTGGAGATGCCCCTTTCCGTCCACTCCCAGGCCGCCCTGGGAGGAACCCCGGGAGGGGAATGAGCCAGCTACGTACATATGGCAGTTGCAAGGTGGAGACTAAGGAGGAAGGCCAGGAGCACAGGAGAGGCCATGGAGAAGCCCATCATCATGTTACAAATCAGGCCCTTTACAAGTTTCTCCCAAACTCCTCCTGCCTGATCCCCGTTTATGAGGCTGAGACTGCCCTGAAGACAATTCCAGAGAATTTTGTGGTTGAGAACAAAGCAGCGCTTTTGACCCAACAAAGGAAAAACAACCTACTACTCACAGGAAAGAAATTAGACAGTGAAGAAAGATAATCTGGGGCTGGGCGTCGTGGGTCACGCCGGTAATCTCAGCACTATAGGAGGCCAAGGCGAGCAAATCACTTGTGGTCAGGAATTTGAGATCAGCCTGGCCAACATAAAAAAAAAATCCATCTCTACTAAAAACACAAAAATGAGCCAGGCATGGTGGCAGGTGCCTGTAACCCCAGCTACTCTGGAGGCTGAGGCAGGAGAATCACTTGAACCTGGGAGGTAGAGGTTGCAGTGAGCTGGGATTTCGCCACTGCGCTCCAGCCTGGGTGACAGAGTGAGACTGCCGAAAATAACCCCAAAACCAAAAAGCAAAACAAAACAAATGACAAAAACACAAGTGACTGACCAGGTGCGGTGGCTCACACCTGAATCCCAGCACTTTGGGAAGCCAAGGCGGGTGGATCACCAGGTCAGGAGTTCAAGACCAGCCTGGCCAATATGGTGAAACCCCGTCTCTATTAAAAATATAAAAATTAGCTGGGCGTGGTGGCAGGTGCCTGTAGTCCCAGCTACTTGGGAGGCTGAGGTGGGAGAATTGCCTGAACCCAGGAGGTGGAGGTTGCAGCGAGCTGAGATCGCGCCACTGTGCTCTAGCTTGGGCAGCAAGACTCCATCTCAAAAAAAAAAAAAAAAAAAGCAAGTGACTTATGGTGTAAGGTTAGCTAGAGAAAGGAGAATAGACCCAAAGTCAGGCAAGCAAGTTTTATTAACCTGGGGGGCCGCTCTGTAACAATTAGAGGAGGCAGCCCTGAGCTTACAAAACCAGTGGTGTTATGGGGTGACAGGGGCATACCGGGTCTTAGGACTGAGGCAATCTATCAGCTGATAACAGGCACAGAGATAGTTCATTAACTTGTAACAGACCTACAATACACCATCCTGTGGCTTTTGTGGTGGCAGTCTCTTTAAAAAAAGACAGAAACCAGGATTTTGTACAGATATGGGTCAAACAGGAATTCACAAGTATGGAAAACCAACATGTTTTCCCTGTCCTCCCTCGAGCTGCCTGGATAGCTGTAATGAGGCTTTGCTTAATTGCCACAGGTCTGGCAGCCTTGATGTGGCACCTAGCTAGGGGTTCAGGAGTGCAGCTGCAGAGCCTTCAGAGGGGAATGGGGGTCAGTCTGTGCAGAGGGGACTTTCTGAGACAGCACAGCTGGTCCCTGACATTCCAGCCTCTTGATAGGTAATAGAGCAGGAACGCCAGAGTCATCTGGCTGCTTCTTGCTGGATAAGGACGACATATGGGGTGGGGGCTAGATCGCAGGGACTGCCTCTTGAAGCAGCATCGTATCTTGTATTGTTGCATGGGTGAAAGCTTTAATTCGGTCCTGTAAGAACTGGGTGACAAGTCCAGAGAGGCAGGGGCAGCTGCTTGAAGGAGAAGAGTAGAAACAAGAGGTCCAGCCAGTGGGAGGAGCCAGGGTGCCCAGCTCCAAAGATTAGCCCAGGAGTCCGAGAGGCGCTGCCTGGTTTCAGAAGCTTTGTCATTTAACCGTCGAGTGGCACCCTGTACTAGTCCTGACTGGTTAGTAGAGAGACAGCTTTCTTCCCATAAAAAGGTGCACAGTCCTCCTTTCTCGGCAGTGAGGAGGTCTGAACCCCGACGGTGTTGGGGTGTAACTGCTGCTAGAGAGTCTGTTTGGGATGGAAGAGTAAGAGTGGCTTCTGCTCTGGCTGGCAGGCTGTCTGACAGACCTCTGGAGAGGGTGTGACAGCAGGACAGGGAGTGGACAGCCCTGCCATCCCTGCTCCTGTGGCCGCAGGAATTCCAAGTCCTATTAGCAGGGGCGTTGGCCGCAGGGCTCGGCGCTGGCTGACTTGAGCTTTGACGGGAGCTGGTAAGTTTGGTTCCCTGGAGCAATGTCTGTTTGGGGCTTAGACAGGCTGGGGTGCAGATGCCAGTCCAACCAGTGTGGAGGCAGAGGTAAGTTGAGGTCCCACACATGCAAAACATGCCGTGGCTGGCAGACGGAACTGGCTGTGGTTGTTAAAAAGGTGTGTGAGTTTCTTGTTACTCTCCCAGGCTCCTGGGGTGCCAGCTAGGGCAGTCCGCTAGGCGGCTGAAAAGGGGTGAGTGGGGAAAGCTGAGTGACTCCCGGTGCTTTGTTTCCCGTTGGACAGAGAATGGTTTTGTAACTACAGGACCCATTCAGAGGAGTGGTTAAATGTGAGCATCAGGAGGCATTCTTCAGGGCGGGGGCCGCGCTGCAAGGGCTCCGGGGGTGTGCAGTCATGCAGTGAGGATGCCTTCCGTGGCAGAAGCCTGACGTTTGTTCAGCGGAGAGTTACTAACGACTTTAGGGGGTCCTGAAAAGTGGACAGGCCGCCTAAAGGGAGCGGCCTGGGAGACCTGAAAGTTCTGACAGTCGGCCGGGGCCTGAGGCCGTACAGTGTAGTTGCATTTCGGGGCGGTAGGTGCCCAGAGGTAGAACTGAGGACAGATGGCACTGAGAGCAAATTGGGGCTCGGAGAGCTAACTCTGCACTCCTGGTGGTGGGGCCGCCTACGGGCTTGTTTTATTGTCTGTGCGTTGGGTGACTGGAAATAGAGGCACGCAGTTGTTCTGCGCGTCCCGTGAAAGTATTTTTTGTTGTTTCTGACATGGGAAACCTGGCTGATGACTGCATGTCTAAGGGCTGGGGAGGATTTACCTTCATATTGGGGATGAATGATGGCTTACCTCGGTAGAAACCCAGGTTTCTGCAGGGGCAGGAGTGGCAGTGTATGCAGAGCTGACAGGGAGAGGCACAGCCAGCCGTCTCCTGCTGGGTGGCGTTGGATTGAGTCAGTGGTGAATGGGTTAAGCTCAGGGTTTTGTAGAGGTGGTTAGGGGTGACAGGAAGGGGGAGGGTGCGGGGCTGCAGGGCAGCCACAGGAGCTGCAGAGACAGATAAACAAAGAGTGAGCAGAAAGGTAAACAGCTGCGTTTCATCTGGGAGAAGTCCCACAGAGTGCCTTGGAAAAGTAGGTCATTTATCCACTCCAAAAGAGAGTCAAGAGTGGGAGCACGGGGGAGAAACCAGATGTCTTCACAGACGAGCAGAGAAAGGGGTAAAGCGGCAGCATAGGCAGGGGCAGGCATTTGGGTTTCTTTAGGGACTCAGAGTACTTACGGCTTTTTTTTTGGCGGGGGGGACAGGGTTTCGCTCTTGGTACCCAGGCTGGAGTGCAATGGCGCGGTCTCGACTCATTGCAACTGCTGCCTCCTGGGTTCAAGCAATTCTCCTGCCTCAGCCTCCCGAGTAGCTGGGACTACAGGCGAGTGCCACCATGCCCAGCTGATTTTTGTATTTTTAGTAGAGACGGGGTTTCACCATGTGGACCAGGATGGTCTCAATCTCTTGACCTCATGATCCACCCGCCTCAGCCTCCCAAAGTGCTGGGATTACAGGTGTGAGCCACCGTGCCCGGCCTGTACTTATGGTTTTTAAGAGGAGGCAGGCAGCGGGGTGGGCCTCGGGCACAGGCGTGAGGCGCAGTTGGCTGGGCTGAGAAGGGAACTGGAGAACCGGCAGAGGATGGCCATGGGTGGGTGAGCGGGCGCTTCAGGAGCTCTTTTTAATCTGGAAAGATGGCACCAAGATACGTGTCCTGGGAGTTTAGCTGCGGTGGGGATGTGAGAAGCACTTGCAAGGGACCTCCCGCGTTGGTTTAAGGCTTGCTGGGTTCAGAGTTCTTAGGAAGACATGTTCTCCTGGTAGGAGGGTCTGGTTGGTGCGGCCTTCCTGGGGCTTTGGGAGGCCTGGTCCGCTTGTTCACGGAGGAGATGGCGGAGGACGGAAACTGTTGGGAGGTATTCTCCTAGCTGAGAGTTGGAAGGGGTCTGTTTTGTAAGAGGAAAGGGCGTCCATCCATGAACTCCAACGGGCTGAGGAAGGAGGGGGCTTTCGGGCTGGCTCTGATGCGGGCTAGGGCTGTGGGCAGAAGAGAGCTCCAGGGTGGCTGGGCTTCTAGAGCGAGTGTGGTTAACTGAGATTTAACGACCCCATTTGCCCTCTCACCTTTCCTGAGGACGGGGCTGGTGTGGGGAATGGAGGTGCCACTGGACCCCGAGGGGCCTGTTGGGTGATTTGGGAGATGAAGCGAGGACCGATGTCTGATGGTATGTAATGGGGAAGACCAAATCTAGGAACGATTTCTGTTAGAAGAGTTGGGGAGACTGCTGCAGCTGCTTCTGAGGAGGTGGAAACGCTTCTACCCACCTGGAGAACGTGTCTGCAAGAGTAAGAAGAAACAGTCCTTTTAACTGGGGGCATACGGGTAAAGTCTATTTGCTGGGCTTCCCCTGGGAGTGTTCCTCTTAGCTGATGTGGAGGGAAAGGAGGAGGGCGGAGGGCCCTGGGAGGAAGTGGCAGAGCACATATGACAGTTGGAGGTTATGTCTTTTAGTGAGGTGAATAGACGGGGGAAGAGAAATAAGGGCGAAGGAGGAGGTACGGGGGGCGCGCACCGATATGGAAGGACGGGTGCAGAGATGTCGGAGTTTCTTTGGTTTGTGCTTGGGGGAGGATGAGTTTTTGATCTCTGACTATCCAGTTCCCCTGGAAAGAGGCCCCGTGTTATAGCAGTGACGCTTGTTGTCCTTTCTAAGGCGATTCTGCAGTCCTTGCCTTTGTGTAGCTTCCCAAGTCTCAGCTGCTGGTTTTTACACGGCTGCGGTGGATTCAGGCTGGGATTCCCTCTACCTTCACGGCTGTGGGAGTGATCAGGCTCAGGTCTGAGGTCCTTTCCACTGTGGCTTTAGAGGAGCTGTACTTCAGTCCTTTATCCACACATGACCACCTAGTGAGAAAGGGTGAACTGGGGAGAATAAGCTTACAGGACATTTGTCATTTGTCCTGGATGAAATATCCTGAGCGATTCTCCCTAGAGCTGGTAGCTAGCGTCCTAACTCGATCTCTCCACACTCCCGATCTTGGGAGTGCCAGGAGTAGGGGAGGGGGCCTATGATATAAGACTTTATAGGGGAATATTCTATCTTCCTAAAGGGAGTGCATCTAATTTTGAATAACCCTAAGGGAGGTGCCTGCACCCACTTTGATCCTGTTTCCTGATACACTCTCCCTAAGCTATTTTTGATGGTCTGGTTTATTCTTTTTTTTTTTTTTTTTTTTTTT
>NW_016107397.1:1193791-1196928 GCF_001604975.1 Cebus imitator
GACTGCCGTGGGGTGCCTCAACAGAAGGTTGTCAGCATATGGGGGCAGCACACAATCCAGAAACTTCTGGGGGGCAGTCACAGGCCAGCGCCTCCCCAAGGATGCTGAGAGAGCCTCTGAGCCCCTGGGAAGCCAGGTCCAGGTGCACTGGAGGGTCACACCTGTCTCTGGATTTCTCCCATTGAAATGCAAATACTTTTTGACCCTCTGAGGCCAGTCTAATGCTAAAGAAGTATTCTTTAAGTCCAACCAAGTGAACCAACTATCCTCCTCTGGCAATAATCCCAACTGCGAGCACAAGTCAGATGCAAGTGGGTGCAAAGTCACGCAAGCCCTGCACTGGCCTGGGCGGAAATATAGTCTTTAGTTCCTGGTTAGGGAAGGTCTTTACCCTCCTTCGAGAGGGATGATGAGAACCTGGATAACCCTGCCTGAGGCAGTTTTAGCTCTGCCTCCCAGGTTCAAGCAATTCTCCTGCCTCAGTCTCCCGAGTAGCTGGGACTACAGGCAAGAGCCACCACGCCCAGCTAATTTTTGTATTTTTTAGTAGAGACAGGGTTTCACCATGTTGGCCAGGATGGTCTCGATCTCTTGACTTTGTGATCCGCTCGCCTCGGCCTCCCAAAGTGCTGGAATTACAGGCGTGAGCCACCGCACCCAGCCCAGAAACCCTTTCATATGTGATTTCTAAAACTCTAAACCTGAAACCTTGTTACATGTAATTCCTAAAGCTCTAAATTCAAAACCCTTTCACTCGTGATTTCCAAGGCTGTAAACCTAAGATTCTTCCACGTGTAATATCAAGAGTGTGAGACTATGTAAAGGCAGAATCTTCCTTTATTAGACGAGCTGGGTTTTAGACAAATCATCCCCCAGCTCCCGGCCGTAATAAACCCCTTTCCTCCCAAATTCGGTGTTTGAGAGCTCGGTTTCTCGAGGTTGCTCCTGCTACACTAAGAGAGGATTTCACCCTTAGAGATGTGTGGGGGCAGGCTGTCTATTAATACTGCCCCTGCTGGGGTCATGGCTCGGGCCTGGGGCAGAGCTGGACTCCACTGTTGGAGTGGAGAGCTGTGTTTCGGAGGGGGAACACTATATACTTTATTAGCAAGAAAGTTTAGAAGGGTAATAGTGTGAGTTTGAGGTTGCAGGGAGCTGCGATCACACCACTGCAAAGAAAAGAAAGATAAAAAGACAAGAAGAGGGCTGGGCACAGTGGCTCACACCTGTAATCCCAGCACTTTGGGAGGCTGAGGCAGGAGGATCGCTTAAAGCCAGGAGTTTGACCAGCCTGGGTAACACAGCGAGACCTCATCTCTACCAAAAAAAAAATAATAATAAATAAATGTAGGGCTGAGCGCCCCACAGGGTCGTGGGGTGAGCCTTACACTGTGCTGAGGCACAGGATCCGAGAAATAAAGAGACAGGACACAGAAGTACAAGAAAAACACAGCTGGGCTCAGGGGGCCATGCCACCTATAAGCAGAGTCAAGCGAGGCCCTGAATGTCCAGAAGCACAAGTATTTATTGTGTATAGATTGGGGGCAGGGCAGTGAGTGAAATCATCTTTAAGGATAGTGATAGGGTCATGAGCAATAAAACATGGGGTCCACCCCCATTAGGTCACCTAGGCCAGGAAGTGGACAGTGCTCAGCAAGGGGCCCATTCCCATCAAGGCAAGGGCCGTGTGCAGTAAGGGGTCCACCCCCATTAGGTCACCGAGGCTTGGAGGTGGACCGTGCACAGTGAAGAGGGTGCAGTGTGCAATACTTCTAACTATGGGCAAACTACTTCTAAGATTTATAGGAGAATGCCGTAAGTCACATAGCAGCGACAGAGCTGTCAGGGTTACCGCCACCTTCTGGCAGCTTCCAATAGGTTCTATGGGAAAATGCTTTTCGAGCAGCATGGTAGCAAGAGCTGATAAAGTTCACAGTCACCAAGGTGGATTGCCGGTCTGAGGGCAGCCTTTCACAAGAACTGGAGCAAGGTCCTACAACTCCTTTATCAGGAGGAGTGGCTCTTGCCCCAAGCCTGCCATACAGCGGGTATCTTTACGATACTGAACACTGCTGCCTGGGCCATGGATTCTTGTCCTGGTATAACTGTTTTCCCTTAAATCATGCTCTGCACTGTGTCTGCTCTAGGCATTCCTCCGATTATAGGCTAAGATATAATTATAGGTATATATGTAGGGAAATATTCTTTAGGCACTCATATTATCAACTATTATATGATTATATATAGAGGATTATAAAGGGATTCTTCAAGCCCTATTTCTATAAACTAATATATGATTATGTAAAGGATTATATAAAAGGAAATAGCTGAGTAGTAACACTATAAAGTGAGATATTCTTCAAGCCCTAATGGTGCCAGGGTTCTGCTTAGCTCTCATTCCTCCGTGCCTATATGGAGGGTTACCCACAAATAAATTAGCTAGGCATGGTGGTCCACACCAGTAGTCCTGGCAACTCAGGCAGCTGAAGAATCCCTTGAGACTTGGAAGGTTGAGGCTGCAGTGAGCTGTGACAGTCACTGCACTCCAGCCTGGGTGACAGAGTGAGATCCTATCTCTAAATTCTGCAAATTCTGAGTACAGCTCAATGAATTTCCACAAAGGTTAAAAGGTGAACCAGCACCCACATCAAGGAACAGAGAATACCAGCCCCCCATAACTCCCCCTCACACCCCTTTAAATCACTTGTCCCAAAGGGTGACCACTCTTCTGACTCCCATATTTAAGATTAGTTTTGAGGGCTGGGCATGGTGGCTCATGCCTGTAATTCCAGCATTTCGGGAGGCTGAGGCAGGCGGATCACCTGAGATCAGATGTTTGAGACCAGCCTGGCCAACACAGTGAAACTCCGTCTCTACTAAAAATACAAAAATCAGCTGTGTGTGGTGGCAGGTTCCTGTAATCCCAGCTACTCAGGAGGCTGAAGTAGGAGGATTGCTTAAATCCGCGAGGCAGAATTTGCGGTGAGTTGAGATTGCGGCACTGCGCTCCAGCCTGGGCAACAGAGCAAGACTCTGTCTTGGAAAAAAAAAAATTAGTTTTGCTTGTTTGGTTTGATACTTTACACAGGTGGAATCCTACAACATTATTCTTTCGTATCTAGCTTTTTTTTTTTTTT
>NW_016107397.1:1197193-1200160 GCF_001604975.1 Cebus imitator
CTTGCTCTATCACTAGGCTGGAGTGCAGTGGTGCAATCTCAGCTTGCTGCAACCTCTGCTTCCTGGATTCAAGCGATTCTCCTGCCTCAGCCTCCCAAGTAGCTGGGACTACAGGCACACACCACCACGCCAGCTAACTTTTGTATTTTTAGTAGAGACAGTGTTTCACCATGTTGGCCAGGACGGTCTTGATCTCCTGACCTCGTGATCCACCCACCTCGGTCTCCCAAAGTGCTGGGATTACAGGCGTAAGCCACTGTGCTCAGCCCGTCAGCTAATTTTTCTTACTTTTCATAGAGACGGAGTCTTGCTATATTGCCCAGGCTTGTCTCCAACTACTGGGCTCAAGTGATCCTTCTGTCTCGGCCTCCCAAAGTGCTGGGACTAGCAGTGTGAGCCACTACACCTGGCCCATATCTGGCTTGTTTTCCTCAGCGCTAGGTTGTGAGTTGTGTGTTACTGTAGTTCATTCTCACTGCAGTATAGTATTGTATTACGTTAATAAATGACAATTTGTTTTCCATTCTACCATTGACAGACGTGTGGGTTGTTTCCAGTTTGGAGATATTACAAATAATGCTGCTATGAATATTCTACTATGTATCTTTTGGTGGACACATGAACATGCTTTTGTTTTTGTTTTTTGAGATGGAGTTTCGCTGTTGTTGCCCAGGCTGGAGTGCAGTGGCGCAATCTTGACTCACTGCAATCTCCGCCTCCCAGGTTCAAGGGGTTCTCCTGCCTCAGCCTCCTGAGTAGCTGGGATTACGGCACCTACCACCACACCTGACTAATTTTTTGTATTTTTAGTAGAGATGGGTTTTCACCATGTTGGCCAGGTTGGTCTCAAATCCTGACCTCAGGTGATCCACTGCCTTGGTCTCCCAAAGTGCTGGGGTTACAGGCGTGAACGTGCCTGGCCATAAACACGTTTCTGATGGGTATGTGCCTGGGAGCAGAATTGCTGGATTATAGAGCATGCAGATGTTTGGCGTCAGTCAGTCCTGCCAGCAGTCTTCCACTGCCACTGGCAGTATGACGTCCCATGCCCACTAATATTTGGTGTTTTCCATCTTTTCCCATTATAGGCATTCTGGTGAGTGGGTGAATAGTGGCACATTGTGGTTTAAATTTGCATTTCTCTGATGACTAATAAAATCAAGATGCTTTTTATATTCACCACATGGGTTTCCTTCTCGTAAAGTGTTTACGTCTCAGCCATTGTCTTCCTTTTTCTTTTTTGAATGCAGTGGTGCCATCATAGCTCACTGCAGCCTCCACCTCCTGGCCTCAAGTGATCCTCCCGCCTCAGCCTTTCATGTAGTTGTGGCCATAGATGCCTGCCACCAAGCCGGGCTATTTTATTTTTTTTTAAAAAGAGATGGGGTCTTGCTTTGTTGGCCAGGTTGATCTTGAACTCCTGGCCTCAAGCGATCATCCCGCTTTGGCCTCCCAAAGTGTTAGGATTATACGTGTGAGCCACCATGCCCAGCCCCAGCTAATTAAAAAAAAAATTTTTTTTGGCCTGGTGTGGTGGCTCATGCCTATAATCCCAGCACTTTGGGAGACAGAGGTGGGTGAATTACCTGAGCTCAGGAGTTCGAGACCAGCCTGGCCAACATGGTGAAACCCCATCTCTACTAAAAATACAAAACTTAGCCAGGCATGGTGGCATGCACCTGCAATCCCAGCTACTTGGAAAGCTGAGGCAGGAGAATCGCTTGAACCCAGGAGGCGGAGATTGCAGTGAGCTGAGATTGCAACATTGCACTCCAGCCTGGGCAACAGAGTGAGACTCCATCTCAGAAAAAAAGAAAAAAAAAAGAGTGTGAACTAATTTGGAAATAGGGTTTTGCAGAACTAATTAGTGAAGAGGGGGACATGCTGGATTAGAGTGGGCTCTGAATCCAGTATGTCTTTATAAGAAGGCCATGTAGGGTGGTGGCTCACCGCTGTAATCCCAGCACTTTGGGAGGTGGAAGGATGGCCTCTGCCACTTCACTCCAGCCTGGGTGACAGAGCGAGACTCAATCTCAAATGAAAAAAAAAATTAAAGAAAGGAAAGAAGAGAAACAGCCTAAACAAGAGAACATCCTTGGTCAGGCGCAGTGGCTCACGCCTGTAATCCCAGCACTTTGGGAGGCCGAGGCAGGCGGATCATCTGAGGTCAGGAATTCAAGACCGGCCTGACCTACATGGAGAAACCCCTATCTCTACAAAAACACAAAAATTAGCCAGGCATGATGGTGGGTGCCTAATCCCAGCTACTCAGGAGGCTGGGGTGGAAGAATCACTGGAACCCAGGAGGCAGAGGTTTCGGTGAGCTGAGATGGCGCCATTGCACTCCAGCCTGGGTAATGAGAGCAAAACTCCATCTCTAAAAAAAACACCAAAAAAACCCCACAAGCCAAGCCAGTAGTGTGGGGTGCAGCCCTCAACCAGTGACAGCAGGGAACTGGGGGTACCTGACCCCCGTGCTGAGACTCCCAGCTATGAGGTCTGCCCTGCACAGGCTTCCAAAACTCCTTCGCTGCCCACATAATGACCTGCTTGAAAATTCCCCTTGCATTGGCACCTCTGGCTCCCTGCCTCATTAATGACTGCAAATTAATGACTTGCACCAGAATACCTGTCTCAGGGTCGGCCAGAGTAACTGAAATGAAAACAACAGACTTCAAATCTGCCTACTCCTCAATTTCCTTTACCTTCCAAAAGAAAAAAAGACAAGTTAGGCATTTTTGTAAAGAACTGGGTCAATAGGTAGAAGAAATGGGAATACAGATTTCAGTCAAAAAAGAGTTTTTTTTCCTTTTGAGATGGAGTCTTGCTCTATCAATCAGGTTGGAGTACAGTGGCATGATCTCGGCTCACTGCAACCTCCGCCTCCTGGGTTCAAGCAATTCTGCCTCAGCCTCCTGAGTAGCTGGGACTACAGGTGCTCATCACCGCGCCTGGCCATTTTTTTTT